>NC_139058.1:9396885-9583432 GCF_965140915.1 Aythya marila | reverse complement strand
AGTCAGCAAATGAGATAAATTATAAGGAATATGTAAAGAATGCCCCTTGTGAGTGTTCTCCTATTACCTTATGAAGGGTACAAGCCTAGAGGGACAGGAAGAAAACACTGCATGGGGTGTATATGTGAATTATTTTTCTAGTAACGATGAGAAATCATACTTGTATGACAAATCCTAACCCACTATTGTGGTTTCCCAGTGCAGCTGACTTTTCCCTACTGAATATGCTGCTACTTTCTATTCTGTGTCTTGCCTATAGGCTTATACTGTATTTGAGGATTGGTCTTGACAATTCAACTCCTTTTGCACAGAAAACTGTGAGTTTCATTATTGAGATCATATCTGGAGTCTTGACGTTCAGACACTTGCTAACGATCTTGAATCCATTGGAGAGTGAATCACAGTTCTCGTGTGCGCTGCTGCCGCGCGAGTAGGAGGAAGCACTGTTAGGAAGCCTCTCCGCCTGGAGTCGTACCACCACGGCGCGTGTCCTGTTCTCTGGTTTGACTGGCTCTAACGTGAGCAGCACGAAATGAGAGGAGCAATTCTCCACCCTGGGGGATCTGTTACCATCTCCTCCTCTGAGATCAAGTCCTGGTCTAACGAAGTGGATGGATAGCAGTAGTGAGAACCATGCATACAAATTGAGCATTTCTGAAGTATGAAAATAAAGCGGGTTTTGTGCATTTTTGAGCACATTCATACGTTTTATACATTGTATGTACTGATTTTTCTTTAGTTTTATAGGTACGAATGCGTGTGCGTGCGTGCGTGTGTCTCTGGGTGGCGATATATATATAAAAATATATATACACTGTAGACGGTACCCTTTGTGCTGCGTCCAGCTAGGTGAAGCTAAGCACTGGGATATAAACTAGGCTCTTAGGGTTAATACTTCTCTGAAGCTGGCTACACTCTGTTGTAGGACAGGATGTGATAGTGTACACTTAAGTAGGATGCAAAGTCTATGCTACTACAATCTGTTCCTGAAAATATTTTGTTAGCAGTGCAAATTAGAAAATTTCTAATTCCTTTTGAAGCCAGATGGAACATTCATTCTCTGTAGTATCCTAGCGCAATAACAAAAAGCCTTTTGGCTTGGTTTAGTCTCTGAAGCTGTGTTTTGTGGTTGAGGTGAACAGATACCTTACCTCACACATCTCATAACACTGCAGGAATCTGTTCAATATATATTTTTTTTATTTTACTTTTGGTTCTGTGGTGAATTTATTGAAAATAAGCTCTGTTACGATTTGTAACTTCATGATAGCTCCCGGCTATAGTTGTTCCAAATGCGGGCTTCTTTGTAGAAGCCTCAGTGTAATATTTTTCCTATAGCTTCTGAGCCTTTCCCACTTCTATGTTGGCACAGAGGCTGCGACTTTCTCTCTTTTTCCCTATCCTTCTTCATCTTAACTGTAAACGAGGGAGATCTTGCCTTGAATGGAGCAGCTCACTAAGTACAGCTCTTGTTTACCTCTCAGTGAGCTTCTAATTTGGCAATAAAAATGTCATTTATTTCCCATTTTAACGTAGCTTTTTCACATTGAGTATTCTCTCTTGGAGCAGAGAACGTCACAACTGCTAAGACTTCTGGACCAACTGGGGAAGGATTAGTTTTCTTGACAGCAGTTGACTCCTCAGCAAAACTTCCTTGCCCTTGGCAAGGTGACTGGTACGTAACTTTGTTCTGAGCGCCAATTAAAGGGGTTGAAGCTTGATGCTTGCCTGAGGAAGACCTTACTGTTTTGATTGCCATTAGATTGATGAGATCTTTTAGAGTTATTGTGCATTGATTTTTATTTTTTGTCTCCCCATCACCATTCACTTCTCTGGATGTTTTTCTTATCTACTGGTGCATCCCCAATCTTCCTGCAGATACAGCAGGGGAGGTTCCATTACCTTATCGTTCCTTGCAGCACAAATGAGCAAAGAGGGCATTTCTCTTTGAATGTTCCTGACCACAATCTATCTTGTCAGGTGTCAGTACTCTGTCCTGTGCAGGGCTCACGCATCCCATTGTGGCCTCTAACAAAACCGTTCCTCAGTTTCCCCTTCCTTACTACGTACTGTGGTGCCATATTGAGGTCTCTGCTGTTCCTTCACGGGCAGTCATAGATATTCACTTGTATCGGTGTTATCAGTGATACATGTACGCAGTCTCACAGCAGCCTCTCTTTTTTTAATAGGTGAGTTGTAGAATATTGTAATGTTAGAAAGACAGTGGGTTTAGTTCTGTGCTAGAAGATCAAAATTGTCATTCAGATGTACAAAGAACTTGTCTGTGTAATGTTTGGTTGTGTCTAGTCCTGAGTCTCAGACGATTCCTTTATCCATTTGTGACAGGGCGCTGGTCGAGAAGAAAAAAGAAGCAGGTGAATTTTTTTCCTGAAGGCTTAATCTTACGGTCTGTGCACAGGCAGCATTCCTGGAAGTCACTGGGCTCTGCCTGAGCCAGTGGCACAGGGCTGCCCAATTCATGCATCTCTGAAGTTTCACCTGGGAAGAAATTGTTTTTGTGACCAGTAACTTACTGTTCTTTTCCCATCTGTTAATTGAATTTGAAGCTGTTTTAAAAACTGTTTTTATCTTTCAGAAGTCATTTTTTTCAGTGATAAAGCCCTGAAATTCTGATGTTTTCTCATATGATCCATAACATCTCTTTTTTTTTTCAGTTGCTGAAATGTATTTTTTCCTCTCTACTTAGCTAAAGAACATGAAATATACAGAAATTTCTTTTAAATATCCCTTGCAAGTTGGGAACTGGACCCTAAAATTAGAACAGATCAGTGTAGAGGAGGCAAATCAATCAAAGTTCATACATTCTGCTTCCACCGTTACCCAGTTCCAAACGAAATCTGTGCTTCTTTGGAGTAGATGCATTCAGCGGTGAGGATCTGCTTCCCCTAACAATATTCTGCATTAGCTGCCTGCTACGGTACGACATAGCTTTAATTTTCCAGTATTGTGCACCTTGAACGTTGAGTGGGTTGGAGTTGATGCCAGCAGAGATGCTGCACTTGCAGCCTGCGTGCATGGCCATGCTGCACTGTAATCTGAATGTCAGACTTGTGTATGCCTGGGAGGCTGAGAGAGAGAATGAGACACTGCTTTTTACCTTCTCTTGGAAAATAATTTTAGCCAACGCTGCATTTGCAGGCTTCTCCTGTGTAGTTGGTTTGTGACTGGATTTAACTGTGGCAGTGTATAAAAGATTTTGATATTCTGTGAAATACCATGTAGAATTTAAATTTGATACTATGATAATTCAGTCCCTGTGACACTGTTTTTTTGTTTTAACTTCTTTCTTTGGGGTTGGCACTAATCTTTCTTTTTCTCAAGATGCTGTGAGAAACATTTCATCCAAATGCCAAATAAATTGTGTTCTGTAAGACAAACTGTCCGTTTCGCTGTTTCCTGATTTCTCGCACTGGCGTGGTTCTTTAGCAATGTGAAGGAAGCCTTGTTAGGTGCACTTCCAGACCATGACCTTGCCAAAAGATCAGTAGACTCGTTTGGTTTCAAACAGGGTGGCTGTAGAAGTGTCTGTGTACAAATACCAGTGGCATTTACCTGTAATAATGTAACTTGAAGAAAGTCTGGTGTTAATAACTGTGAAGGCCAGGTGCAGCCCCTTCCTGCTGCCCTCATGGAGCTGCTGTGAGCCTGTGGAAGGAGCAGAAGCGGGGCAGGAGCTGTTCGAGGCAGCGGCAGGTGGGACAGGAGGGAGCTGAGCCCTGCAGCTCACCATGGCCTGCATGGAGCAACCGGGCTCTCGGGCAGCATCGAGAGTGCCTGATCCTGCCTGGGGACTGATGTTTAACCAGCAGGGATCACAACTATGTGCCCATGGCCTCCAGAGCCCCTTGTCAGCACTGATCTCTTGTCACAAGTTGTGTGTCACTGACAGAAAAACCTGACGGGAGCTCCCCTGTCCCAACCTCGAGCTATTCCAAAGCACCCCTTTGTCCTGAAGCTTCCAAAGGGAAGGTTGGGGCTGTGCCCCGGGCCTGGCCCTGCTGCAGGGCGAGCTCCGGCCTTCATCCTGTGCAGGGGAAGCCTCGGGGGGCCCGGAGCAGCCTTGGGGCAGCGGCGGGGCTTTGGCAGGGGGCTCGTGTGGGCAGCAGGGGGCAGGAGCGAGCCGCCGGGCGGGCAGGGCCCGGGCCCTGTCCCTGTCCCTGTCCCTGTCCCTGTCCCTGCCGGCCCCTCACCGCCCTCACGGGGCCGCCTGGCGGCAGGGCCGTGCCCGGGAGGCCTTGGTGGAAAAATAAGTCCCTTTAAGCTGTTGTGTGGCTTTAGGGATGCGAGACTGCAGCTGCAGCACGGATTTCCCCTGCCATGCCCTGAGCCCTGCAGCCCCTCCGGTGCCTGCGTGCCCCTATCCTTGTGGCAGCGCTCAGCAGCCTTCTGGCCTCCTCAGGGCTGGGAACACAATCCCAGCCCCAAACTGGGCTCCATTCCTAGGGCTGTGTAGGGTCAAATCCCCTTTAGCTGGGGGAGGTAACCAAAGAACGGAGCTCCCACTCCCAGCAAGGTCTCGGGGAGCTGCTTTCGGGGCTGGGGAAGGAGCTGTGGCTCCTTAACGCATGGTCCAGCCCTGGCCGAGGGGACAGTGATGTGGCTCCGGGCTGGGGCTGAGCTCGTGGAAACACTCGGTCACTGGGCTCGGTGCCTGCCGAGAGGTCTGCGGGATGCTCCAGGCTGTGCCCGAGCTCTGCTGGTGGCTCGGTGGCCGCAGGATGCGCTCATTGCTGAACGCCAGCCAGCACACGGTGTCACTGCCGCCACCGTGCCACCGCTCGCCATCTCCTGCCCACAGAGTTTTGGGGTGACAGGAGGCGAGGTGTCATTCACTGCCGGTGCCACAGGCAGACGCAGCATTTGGCCCCGGGGTGCCAGGCGGTGCAGGGGGGCGATGGGGCCGCACGCAGCTGCTGCCCACACTGCCGCCTTTGTGCGGGCACCGGGTGCTGCTGCACTCCCTGCCCTGGCTCTCCGGCCACGCCAGCTTACTGCCAACAGCAGAGCAAAGTCAGGAGCCACCAGGGTATTTATTCTGCTCGGGCTCCGTCTCCCTGCTGCTCTCACACAACGCTCTGTGCACCCATCCTTGGGCTGCCTGACCCACACAGCACTGCTCTGGCTGCTCCAGTCCTTGTCTTGCCGCTGTCCTGCTCACCCCACGTCCCTGGCCGGGCTCAGCGCAGGATTCACCGCCGGGAGCTGCTCTTGGCACTGCCACGTGTTGGTGCAACGCTCGCTGATGGTGCCTGTGGCGGGGGTTCCCAGCAGGGTGGCACCATGCCCACGTCTGATCGATGGCTGCAGCTTCAGAAACTATTTTTATTTTTCAGAGCCTTTTTTTTTTTTTTTTTTTTTTTTTCCTATAATGGCTCTCTCCCTTCATGCTGGTGCGCACGCATGCCAGCGGGAGCTCACCTCCTGCTGGCTCCTGCGCAGCAGGGTGATGGACGTGGTTTCTCCGTGAGGACAGCGCGGAGCTGCAGGGTTCAGCTGTGAGCCCCCCGCCACCATCACAGCAGCAGCAGCAGGCCGGGAAGCACAGAGCAGCTCCTGGAAGGTTTGATCTGGTTCCTATAGAAACTGCAGGCTGCTCCAGCCTGGTGCAGCGGGAGGGCACTGGGACGGGTGGGAGCAGGTACGGACTCTTCTTGTGGGGCCGTCGTGGGACGGGGGGCTCATCCCTGCTGGGCATCTCCGCGTGGTGCTCCTGGCCATGTGTCCTCTGTGGTAGCATCTCTGCTTCTGCCTGCCTTGCCAGAAATAAGCACCAGAGAAACTCTGTGCCCTGGAGAATGCCCTGGGGTGGGGAATAGCCCCGGGCCCATTGGCAGGGAGGGTGCATGGAGGGGAGGGGGTGTGCAGCGCGGCCACCCCCTGCTGTGGACACAGTGATGGCCAGGGGCAGAGGGATACTGGGTGACACTGGGTATGGCTGGGGCAGTGGCTCTGCCTGGGGAGGGGGACAAGCATGCCCCAAAGAGCCCCATAGAGGTGAGCCCAGCCTTTGACGTTGTCCCTGCAGCAAGTGGCAGAGCTGAGCTGCAGTGAGTCCCCGGCCAAGCCACCAGCAGGACGCTTGTTTCTGCGGCCCTTGTGTCGGTGCCGAGGTTTATTTATCCTGGCAGCACTGCCAAGCTCTGAGCCAGGACGTGAGTACCTGCAAGAGATGAGGGATGAGCCCTGTGGCCTCCTTTTTCACTGCTGTCTGAAGACAGCTGGGATATTTTAGGATAATGTGACAGCACCACAATCCTGCACGTTCACTCCCCTTCCTACCTACCCTCTGCAGGAGAATAACTCTTTCGTTGGGATAAGAGCTCCTCTGGGATGTGACCCCCCCCCCCATGGGGGCTCTGGGGGCACAGGCTGTGAGGCACTGCCTCTACGGCCCCACTCAGGAAAGTGGCCACTTCCCAAACCAGCCCTGGCCGAGGTATCGTGGGGATGAGCTGGGTTTGGCCCGTGGGTCCCCATGGCCCTGCCTGGCCCCGGCTCCTACCGTGAGCCCCCTAGCAGGGGGGCAGCACCGCAGGCAGCTCCTGGTGGGTTCCAGTGCCATGCTGGGGGTGAAGGCTGTCGCAAGCTCCTTTGCACGAGTGTGTGTGCATGCAAGGAGTGGGGAAAGGATGGGGCAGCCCCAACCCTCTCTGAATACCGATGGTCCTGCAGGAGCCTGTCTGTGGCCCTGCACAGGGCTGGGGGTGCAGTGGGGATGCTGCAAACCCCCGCTTTAGGGATGGAGAGCATCCCTAAGGGGATGGGATGCCTGCGGCACCCCTGCCACCCTCTTGGCCCCCAGGAGGGCAGCAGGCCGGGCAGCTTGGTGCAGCCCCAGGGCTTTGGGAGGCTGCCGCTGCCCTGCTGCTCCTGGCTGCCCACACGTGCCAGCCCGGGCAGGGGCCTGGCGCTGCGCACAGGGGCTGGCTGGGGGCCGGGCGCTCCCTGCTCCCTCCTAGCAGACGAGGAGTTAAAAACTCAGCCCTTGTGATGAATATTTAACAGCAGTGCTCAGGCTGGAGCTGAGGATTTCTCCGGGGCTGGCAGCGCTGCATCCCGCCCCAGCCCTGCCGCCCGCCCGGGCGCACTGCGGAGGAGGACGGGGCATCACGGCGGGGTGGCCGGCACGGCCCTGCTGCTGGCATGGGGCCGCAGGGGCTGGGGATAACTTTTGTGACTTTGCCTCTTGTCATCCGAGTGGCCGCGGGAGGTGAGATGCGCTGCCTGCCCGCTGCGCTGCTGGTGCCTGGGGTGGCCGGAGGGACGGGCGTGGAGCGCGGGTGCCAGCGGTTTGTTCCCCTTCCACCTGTCAGGGAGTGGATACGGGTCCAGAAGGCTCGGGACTGGGGGACCTGGTCCTGCCCCATCCCTGCAGGACATCCCTGTCCCCACTGTGATGCCGGGTTGGGGAGGTATTGGCCCTGCTAAGAGGTGGCTGGGTGGGTGCTGATCGGGTCGGGTGGGCATTCAGGAACTTGGGATTTGGGATGCAACCCAGGGAATGTCACCGTGGGTGAAACCTCCAAGTAGCCTGGGGCTTCTGTGCTGGGCTAGGGCATGCGGGCACCCTGCTTTGGGATGAGACTGGCAGCAGCAGGCGCTCATCTGGCTCCTGCCAGGGGATGCTTGTGGTGGGGCAAGGGCAGCATGCTGCGGCTCTGAGGGATCCCGAGAAGCTCAGCTCCCACTGCATGGGGAGGAAAGTCCAAAATCCCTGTCCTGGGGACAGTCTGAGTCTGGCACCATCCCGCTCCAGACCCTCTGAGGCTGCTGTGCAGCAGGGATCTGGATGCGGGGCCGCAGGCCGGGCTGTCAGCAGCACAGGTGGTGCAGGAAGGGCTCAGCGGGGGCTGCCTGCCTGGCCCATCCCTGCGGGTGGCTGCGAAGGGCCGAGGCCGGGGGCTGCTCTGTGCCACTGCTCCCCCGGCACAGCATCCGCACCCTGCAGCCAGTCCCTGCGGGCACGTGTGGTGCCGGGGGGGCCGTGCTGCCACGCAGGGATTTGGGGCCGGTTGGTGGGACTGCGATGGGAGCAAAGCCCGCAGCCCTGGGAGCTCCAGCTCCACGGTGTTCCCGCTTCCCTGCCGCACTGAAGCCCGGCGTGGAGCGAGTCCCCGTGCTGCCTGCCTCTGAGCGCTGACAGCAGCGCTGGTGGGAGGGAAGCGGCTCTGGATGAGGATGCTCCAGGCGACGGGGCGAGCGTTGTCCCCGTGGCGTGGGTGCAGACCTGCCCACGGCCACCCCTGCGTGCTGCAGCCACCTCCTGCTGCCTGACCAGCCGTTGGGGCACTGAGGGTGCTGCAGCCCCCCGTGACTGCCTCCCCCCTCGGGCTGGGGCTGCGGAGATGGGGCCCGGCCACCCCCAGGGGGTGACCCAAATTGCACAGAGCTGCCCGGGAAGGCAGAGAGGGGGTGAGCATGCGGTAATGCCAACACCAAGTGGGGCTCAGGTGGCTGAGGGGGGTTTCTCTGCAACAAGAGGGGTTTTGGGGTGCCCCCGTGGCCCCCCTGACCCGTGCTCTCTCCCGCAGGGCAGTGGTGCTACGACTCGCAGGACCCCAAATGTGGTGAGTGGGGACAGCCCCGGCACAAGGGCACGGCTCTGTTTCGGTGCCCTCCCTGCCTTGAGAGGCACCTGCCCTCGGTACGCCTGGGGGCACATTGTTTGGAAGCACACAAATAGCTTGTAAAAGGTTAATTAAGGCTCAAGGAGCATTTAATCAGCTGTTACAGCCCAGCTGCTTTATAGCCCTCGGGTGCACGTGCACCGTGCCCGGCCACCGCAGCAGGTCAGCCGTGTCCAGGAGCGCGAGTGGCCGGGCTCTGCTTGTTGCTGCCCCACAGAGATTTGACTTCACAACAATTAAACCAAGGCGGGCAGCGGCCAGGGCTGGTTTTGGCTGAGGAGCGGGGCTGGCGGGGGGCAGCCAGGGCTGCACAAAGCCGGCCACATGCCCCGGCAGAGCTGTGGGGACTGCTCCTTAATGAAGGCAGTGGGTAATGGGGAGCCTGCGGGGTGGGCAGCACGGGGGGGGGGGCTGCAGCTCCCAAGGTTTCCAGCCAAAAACCTCCTCAGGGTAATGAGAGAAGGGATGGAGATGGTGCAGGGACTTCGGGGCCAGCTGGGGGCCTGGCCACCCTCATCCTTGTGTACCCCTGGGGGTGGAGGTAGCTCACACGGCCGTGCCCCCCCGCAGGCCCCAGCCACTGGAAGGAGCTGAAGGCCACGTGCGGCGGCAGCAAGCAGTCTCCAGTGAACATCAACAGGCGCCGGCTGCAGAGGGACAGCGGCCTCGGGGACATCGTCTTCGAGGGCTACGACCAGGCCCCCCCGGGCAAGTGGAAGCTGGTGAACAACGGGCACACGGGTGGGTGCTCTGCCCCCACAATGGGCTCAGCCCCCCGCCGGTGCTGCAGCTCTCCAGTGTCCCCGCGGGGCCAGCCCTGTCCCTATCCCGTCCCTTGCAGTGATGCTGAGCCTGGAGGGTGAGCCGGCCTCCGAGCACATCGCCATCAGCGGCGGGGGCCTCCCCGGCCGGTACCGCGCGCTGCAGCTCCACTTCCACTGGGGCAGCCCGGCCGCAAATGGCTCCGAGCACACCCTGGACGGGCACCAGTTCCCCATGGAGGTAGGCGGGGAGCAGCCCTGGTGCCCACAGGGATCGTGTCTCAAGTCGGGGAAGGGAGGGAGGGTGGGCGTGAGTGCGGCTCCACCAAACACCTTGGGATCCTCTTGGACAAACGAGCCTCTGTGCCTGTAAGGTATTTATGGTCTGTCAGAGTAGAGCAAAACTGACTCACTGCGGCTGGAGCAGATGCTCAGGCACACAGGCTGTGCATCCCCTTTCCCCCTTTCCCACCTCTGCCCCGGGCACATTGCTCTCCCAACCCAGTGCCTGGTGAGGTCAGGGTGAGGTGGGGGCTCGGCTGGGTACCCATGCTCAGCCCCTCTGTCTTTCCCCAGCTGCACATCGTCCACATCGACGCCAAGTACCGCACCCTGGGGGAGGCCAAGGGGCACCCGAGCGGGCTGGCCGTCCTGGGCTGCTTCTTCCAGGTAGGCTGGTGGTGGCTCACAGGGTTGGTGATCTCCAGCACCCGTGGGTTCAAGCAGAGCACTGCTGTGACCAGGGGCCAAGTGTCCCCAGAGGACCCGTATGTGTTCCCAAAAGCTCCTTATGAAATGCCGGCTCTGGGCGATCCCTGCCTGAGCACCCCCCAACACCGTGTAAAGCAGGGGCCCCACTGCAAACTCCTCCACCCCACTGCCAGGCTGCAGGATGGGCTCTGCCCACCTGAACTGCTTGCTCTTGCCTTGCAGGTCTCTGAAGCCCCAAACCCCAACTACAACACAATTGTCAGTGGCCTGAGGAACATCTCCCATGCTGGTGAGGCATCCTCGTGCTCCTGCTCTGGGGCACGAGCAGGAGGGGAGGGGTCCGGGGGTAGGCTGGGGCAATGAGGGGGTTGTGGGGCAGCGGATGGGGGTGGCCCTGCTGTCCCCTGTCCTGGTGTGGGCTGAGTGCCCGCATCTCGCCACGCAGGGCAGTCTGTGGACCTGGCCTCCACCTTCCGCCTGAGCACGCTGCTGCCACGCGCCAGCCGGCTCTCCAGGTACTACCGCTACCAGGGCTCCCTCACCACCCCCGACTGCAGCGAGGCCGTCGTCTGGACCGTGTTTGAGGAGCCCGTGGACATTGGCTGGGCGCAGGTAGAGTGGGCGGCCCTGCCGTGGGGCTGGAGAGCCTCAGGTGGCCAAAAGCCGTGCCATGAGCATCGTGCTCCTTGTGCGTTTCCTTACACCTGAACAATACAGGGGAGGTAAAGGGGATGTCTGCTCCTGGGGCACTGGGCTGGGCTGTGGGGCTGGGGGAGCTGAGCAGGGTGGGTGGATGAATTCACTTGGCCCCGTGTTTGAGCCATGTGTGCCCCAGGGTTGGGACACGCGGTGGCACGGCTCCCAACCCCACACCTCTCCCCCTGGCAGCTGTGGGCGTTCATGAATACCGTCTACTTCCCGGCCTCGGGCGCTGTGCCCCAGAAGATGACCAACAACTACCGCCCGCCGCAGCCGCTCCACAGCCGCAAGGTTTTCGCCTCCAGGGACGCCACCTCCAGCCGCGGCTGCCCCTGCCATCTCCTGTCCCCGCTGCTCCTGCTGGCCCTGCTCAGCCCCCTCTCGCCATCCCCATAGGGTCCGGCACCCCCGCCTGTCACCTCCTGGCCCCCAAAATCTTTGCAAAGAAGCAAGGTGACGTCTGATTCATGGGAAATGGGGAAAAAAATTTAAAAAAGCACGTCGGGACAGCAGCTGGGCCAGAGTGCTGCAGCCCTGGCTGGTGTGGACGTGGGGCTCAGCCACCCTGTTGCGGGGCTATGGGGCCTGTCGGGGCTGGAATAAAGGCGAGCTCCTGGCCCCGTCACTGCCTCCGGCTCCATGTCCCTTCAGTGGTGATGGTGATGGGTACGTGGCACGGGGGGCTGCAGGGAGCTGGGGGCAGCAGGATGGGGCCAGGCTGGCTCTGTGATGGTGCACGGCTCTACCGTGAGCCCCAGGTGCCGAATCCTGGCCCAGCACGTGTCCCTGTGGTTGCCGTGTGTGCAGACGTGGCCACGTTGCCTTCCCCTGGGCCCTGTCATGGGGACGTGGCACATCTCAGCCCCGCGGGGTGCAGCACGGGGAATTTGTGGCCCTTTCCCAGAAGCTAATTTTAGGCCAGCAGAAACTGCTGCAGCTGTGCCTGTGCTGCCCTGCCCGCGCCTTGGGGCAGAGCCACACAGAGCGGTGACCCATCCTTACCGTGCTGATGCTCCAGGCCTTTCCAGCCTCTTTTGAAGTTATGGGAGTAAGAGCACAGGTCCTCGGCCAGCAGCAGAGGGGGGCTGCCTGGGCTTTTCTTCATTTCTGGGGGGAAAACGGTGCTGCGGGCCTGCACGGAGCCAGCCAGGGCTGGGGTGTGGGTGCGCTGCAGATCCAGGGAGCCCAGGGGACCCCTGGCAGCCACAGAGTGTTTGTGGCCCCCACAGCCACTGCCCGAGCTTGGCTCCTTCAGGACAGCCCCTGGGAGAGGGCCACGGCAGGGTGGATGGGAACCCCTGGTGAGACGGAGCTTCCTGGGGGGCTGCAGCACCCATGGGTGCAGGAGGGTGCCTGAGTATCCCCCACGTCTGGCCTTTGGGCTCCCACTGAGGTCCACAGAGGGGAAGAGACATCTCAGGCAGGCGGCCTGGAAGGTGTCTGGCAATGACCCCATGCACTGACTGCAGACCAGGGCAGGGGACGAGCCTGAGCTGGGTCCGGACTGAGACCTTCCTGGAGGAGCAGTTTGTTGGACTCCGGGGGTGCTGGTGCTGCACCTGCACGGCCCGGCTTGGTCACTGCAGCCGAGCTCCGGCCGTCACCGCCCTGGAGCAGCGGCCATGCTCAGGGCCCTGAGCACTGACCTGCCCGCAAGGGCTCCATGAGTGCTGTGCAGGGGGTGAGAGGGTGCCTGGGGCCAGGGCCAGCCGGCACGTGTGGGGCCACACTCGACCCTGCGTGCCTGCCCCTGGTGAACCACGGCCGGTGTGGGGGCTGCAGGCTGGTCCCTGCCACCTTGCCCTAGGGCAGCGTCCTCTGTGCCCTGTGGTGTCCCCACATTAAGGGGCTTTGAACATGCCCATGGGTGAGCCTGGGGAGGGGGACAGGGCCAGGAGCAGTGCAGGAAGCCCATTGTGTGTGGCTGGGGACAGCAGAGGCCCCAGGAAAATGTGGGGCACTGTGCAGCAGCGTGGCACAGAGCGGCCCTGGGCCCAGCAGGACCACTGGTGGCCTGTGGCTGGAGGGGACCAGTCTCTGTGGCCACAGTGGCACCAGGTGGCTCTGGGGAGTGAGGCACAAAGCCCTCTGGCCATGTGAGCCCCCCTCAGACACACACACACACAATTTCACTGCATCCATGGTTCAGCCTCAGTGTTCAACATGGCTGCATGATGGGCACTTTCATGGCCCAGTTTTAGAATCACCGCGTTGTTTGGGTAGGAAGGGACCTTAACATCCGCCTTCCCCAGCCCCCTGCCATGGGCACGCCGCCTCCCACCACACCGGGTGTCCCAAAGGCCCGTCCAGCCTGGCCTTGGGCTCTTCAGGGATGGGGCAGCCACAGCTTCTCTGGGCAGCCTGGTGCAGAGTCTCACCGCCATTGAGTGAACAATTCCTTCCTGGTATCTAACCTAAACCTACTCTCTTTCAATTTAAGGCCATTACTTCTTGTGTTATCACTGCACTTTGCAGCATTTGCAGTGTTTGAGGTGCTTCTACAAACTGCTGCACTGACATGCCCCCAGTTCCCTGCAGCAAAATGAGACCAGAGCCTGCTCTGGAGTCAGGGGGCAGAAGCTCTTCACCCCCCATTTTCCCAAACCCCAGCAACCATCACTGGGGAGCTGCCTGGAAACCCCCTCTCTGAGCCATTGCCAAAATGGAGCCCAAAATGAGCTTCTGCTCCTGGCCCTGCTGGCTGCCATGCCAGGCAGCGGCGCTCTCAGTGCCGCGTGCTGGAAAGTTTGTTCCGAGGAAGCCGAGCGTGCCGTGGCCATGGCTATTCCTGGCCGCCAGCTGGTGTTTGGCCAAAGTGGCCGCATGTTTTCGGCCAGGATGCGATTTTTAGCAAGAGAAAGTGCTGCCCCTGAGCCCCGTGGCTGCGGTCAGCACATCTGGCCAGAGGGGAGCGCAGGCCCAGCTGTGGGGCTGGTGATGTGCAGCTGCACATACATGCGATGACCAGCTCGCGGTGCCCTTCTAAAAATGCTGAAAAACATGGCAGAAACACTTAAAAAACAACACTTGGCCCAGGGAGGCTGCAGAGGGCTGGGGAAAGGCCGTCTGTCTGTCCGGGGATGGGGTGTGCTCAGAGCACGGTGGCTGCTGGCAGGGGCAGCGCTGTGTGGGGTGCAGGATCCAGCCCCGGGGTGCACACCACATCCCCATCACCTCCCGTGAGTTCCCCCCCATGCCACAACTCTGGCACTGTCAGGCTGTCAAAGTGGGGAGAAAAATCAGCATTTGGCTTAAAAACTTCCCCAAACGGCTCAGTGAAACAAGCACCTTGCTCATGCCCGAGGGCCTGGGGCAGAGCACATCGCTGCACACATTGCACACACGCTGGGCCTGGCCCCGCTCCTGCCTCCCCGCTGCCACCTCCCCAGCCCCAGCACTGTGCCTGCTCCCGATGTGTCCCAACAGCAAGCTACAAACCCGTTCATGGAAGTCTTAAACAGTGATGAAGCTCAACTCACGTTCATTTTTCAGACGAGCTGTTTTCAGGACATCAAGAGATGGCTTTGTTGGCACACCTGCATCAGGAAACGTGGCTTTTTACAGTAAACACCGGCAGAAAACAAGTGTTTGCTTCCTTTCCAGAACAGGTGCATAGCTCTGTTGGGAGTTTTACTTTATTAACACGCTAAACTTGAAATGACAAATATTTTTAAGCAGCTCAGAGGTGTTTATTTTTGAGTTGGCTCAGCTTGTTTATGACCTGGACAAGCCATGCAGTTTCTATTTGTTGCTATTTACCGCCGCGCGGGCTGAGTGCATGGCTCCAGAAAAAAACATCCCAGCGGCAGGGCTGCTCGGGCTGCCCAGCTGTACAGCGGGCGGTTGCTGTTTTGCCACTGCCATGCAAATTTTTTCTTCTCTGAGAGCGGGCGATTTCGGTCAGGTGGTACTTGCTGCTGAGCCCGCCTGAAGCATTTATTAATTTCATTTAATTCCCCTTTAATCATGGTGCAATGGAAGCTGTGCTCTCTGAGCTGCCTGCAGCCAGGGATGTGCTGCAGGGGGAACATTCCTAATATATTTTATTTCACACATTCTGGGAAATCTGCTCCGTATTTTGGGAGTCTGCCTCGTGCATTTCATGGCAGGTCGCAGTGTCATGGACAAGCTCAGCCATGGCGCTGCCTGGAGGCAGGCAGGAATTACTGGAGTAATTCCATCTGTCAGTAAGGATTCAGGTTGACCCAGTGGTGGAGTGGGAACAGGGGGCCCAGCATGGGCAGGGCGTGGCACATGGGGACAGGGCCATGGGCAGAGCAGCGCACCCAGCCCCGGTTGTGTGGGGTTGGCGGTGCCGCATCCTGGGGGCCCTGTGCACTCGGTGAGGCAGGGTGTGCGTGTGTGTGTGCGTGTGTGCATGTGTGTGTATGTGCGTGTGTGTGCGTGTGTGTGTATGTGCTGGGTCGCCCAGGCTGGGCACCCACCCTGGCACGGTGCTGCCATCCCCAAGCAGAAGCCAAGCTCGACCCAGACCAGGCCAGCTCGGCCCAGCCCGAGGCGCGCGGCGCGGCGCTTGCTTGGCGCGGCGCTCGCTCTGCTTCACACGTCAGCGCTCGCTGGAGACCGTTTCACTTCCTTTTTTCTGCCAGCTCGGGCCCCCCAGCGCAAGTTTTGATTGGAGACTGGGGAGTAAATTTAGCTCGGGGACGCCCCGACCCCGCACAGCTGCACGGTGGGGCTGGTGGGGCCAGGGGCTTTCAGCACTGTGCGCCCCTGCAGCTGGAGACCCCTTGCAGCTGGATATGCTGCCCCACACCTTCCTGGAAAAGCTGGGGGGGGCGGGCAGCCCCCAGGGCCTCACACTCACCCTGTACCCTAAACCGAGCTGCCCCTCTGCCTGCTCCCACCGGCCAGCTGAGGCTATTCTGAGCGCCCGGCTCTTGCTTTCGAGTTTCAGCCCTGTTGCCTCCAGGAAACTCGGCTATTTGCGTGGCTCACAGCTGCCGAGACAGGGCTGGGGACGCCCCCGCCCTGCTGTGCCCCGGCCCCGCTGCTGCTGCATGGCAGGAGCTGCTGCCACGTCGCCCCAACCCACCGAGCTCCCACGAGCTGGTGGGGATGCCCAGGCTCACCGGCAGTGAGATTTGGGGTGATGGGTGGGAAAAGAGAGCACGCCCCGGCTGGTTGGGGGCACAGATGTGGAGGGGATTTGGCCTTTTGGTAGAGAGAAACTACCCCCATTTATCAGCCCCCCCACCCGGAGCCCCCGCTGAGCCAGCACCACGACCCCCAGCCTGGGCACGCAGCCCCCTGTGCAATCCAGACCCTGCGGGAGCACCAGCTGCCTCCGTCTGCAGCTAATTAAAGCCTTCCTGAAGCATGTCATTTACTAAATTAGGTCCCCCTCGATTTGAAATTAATGGCAAGCTGGGGAAAAAAAAGAAAAAGAAAAAAAAGGCGACTGTTTAAAATTTCACCAAAGGACACCGCAGATCGAGAGCGAGAGCTGCAGCTGGGTGCGGAGCCCCTGGGTTGTTTTCCATCAGCACGTTTTCTCGTTAGCAAGTCCCACCACAGCAGGGGGGTCAACTTGGGGGGGTCAGCCAGGGCGCTGCTGTGCCCCCACGGGTGGCACTGCCTCGCCCCATGCCAAGGCCCTGTTTTGGGTGCAAAGCGGCCCTGTTGCGGGAGGCAGGGCAGCACGGCGCTGTGATGTATAATTCAGCACGCTTTCCTCAGTGGGCTGCTGCTTACGGAAATGGTTTAGCAAAATCTTTTAATCAATAATTAGTGAGTTCCCCCCTCCAAAGTCTGAATTCCGAAGCCAGAGCCCAGCTCACAGCTGGGAACCCCTGCACAGTATTTTCCAGCCAGAGCCTCAGGGCACCATTTGCCAGATCTGTCAGGAGCACTGAATCTCCAGCTTCCCGAGAGGGGAAGGAAAAGAAAAGCCACCCTCCCTGAGCCCATCTTGGCACTTGTGCCACTGCAGCAGGGCAGCCTGCAGCAGTTTGCCTCAGGGCTTGGCTTTGTGACCATGGGCAGAGGGCTGCGATTTGGGCAGGGACATGGGGCTGGCGGGGACCTGCGTGGCAGGGAGCTGCTGCCCAAGAGAGCCCCGGTGCCACGGAGGGGCTGTCTGAGGCCCTTCCTTTCCTGGCACGTCTGGGGTTGCTGCTCCAGCAGGCGCTGACCCCTTGGAGGTTTGGCCAGGCAAGGAGCAGGGCAGTGGGCAGAAGCTTTGCCCCCCCGGATCTGTAAGAGTTTGTATTTGGCAGGGTATTTGTACTGTAGTTTTGGCTTAATCTCCTGAGAAATCCTCGCGTAGGAGCTCTGCACCCCCTCAGCAGGTCCCAGCTCTCAGCTCAGGGACACGGCGACTGCAGGCCACAAGTCCGGCACATGCTGGGGGAGAACTGCTGGTCCCTGGGGAAATCCCAACAAAGAGGCACGGGGCACAAAGCAGGATTTCACCTTCCACTGACAAAACTCAATTGCTGGAGGAAGAAAATGAAATTGAGACCGATCCCATCCATCAAACACTGTCCTCAGTGCCATTGAGTGCACATCAATGTCTCCCAGCCCCTTCCCAAAGTGGAGAAAAGTCCCCCACATCACTGAAATGTCACAACTCCACAGTGAAGAAAACAGCCAGACTTGGCTTCAGTGCTGCACCAAGTGCAGGTGTCTGTGTCCCTCCTCCAGCATCGGTTTAAGGCCATACAAAAATCTCTGTCCTGAGAGTGTGGCTGGCCCCTGCTCCTGCACCCACCAACAGCTGGATGGAGACGTGGGGTGGGCAGAGGACAGGGTGGTGGGACAGATGGAGGTGTTGGTGTGGGTGGGTGAGTGGATGGAGGTGTTGGTGTAGATGGGATAGCGGGACGAACAGATGAATGTGTGGAGGTGTTGTGGTGGACGTGATAGATGGAGGTGTTTGCATGGACTGGGTGGGTGGAGATGTTGGTGTAAATGGGGTGGATGGGCAGATGTGCTGGGGTGGGCCGGATGGATGGAGACATTGAGGCAAACAAGACAGACTCGGTGGGAGCACACAGGGCTGACAGCCACACAGATCTTTCTGCTTGCTGGCTGCTAGGGTCTCTGCCCAGAGCTGCCCTGTGGGGGCCACAGGAAAACCTCCCTGAGGCCGTGATGGGGATGGGACACACACAGGGGCACATGGTGTGGGGACCAGGCTGCTGCAGGCATGAGGCACGGGGACAGCGTAACGTGTGAGCGGCCACTCCGGCATCTCCACCCACAGGACACCGGGATGACTGAGCACACAGGGACGGAGCCAGCACTGGCCATGTCCCCAGCACACGCAGCAAGGGCAGCAAGTCCCTGTGAGGGACCCGGCACCCAGACGCCAGTGAGTGAGGGACAAGGCCATGGCCAAGCTCTCAGTGCCAGCACAGTGCTTAGACTGCCCCAAACTGCCTCAGAGTGCCCTGCCTTTGGTGTAGGAGGTGCCAGGGGGGTGCATCAGTGTTCCCAGTGCTCAGCCAGGAACCCCAAGCACTCCCAGCACTACCAGTGTGTGCCTTCCGCCCCAACCCTTCCCCACACCAGGGCTGACCCCGCTCCGCACGGGGCAGTTGGCGCGCACAAGGACACAGAGACACGGATGCAGAGCCAGCGCTAGTTCAGTGTTGGTGTTTATTCGTGTGACACCCGGCGGAGGGGGACAGGACCAGGGGACAGGCATGGGGGGGTGGCGGGGGCATGAAGAGGGACATCCGGGTGAGGAGGGGGGGCTGCTGTCACCAGCAGTGGCCAAGAGGGATGGGAAGAGTGAGGAGCCACTGTCTTCATGGCTGTGCCCCGTCGGGGTTACGAGCACTCGGATTTGTTCAGGGTCTTCTCGATGGATTTGCCGTCGTGCGTGACCTGGCAGACGACGGAGTTGGCGCTCTTCCAGTCTGAAGCACTCAGCGTCAGGTAGCTGCTGGCCATGTACTGGTTGTTGCTCTGCCTCTGGGACGCAGAGGTCTCCACGCCACTGTTCCGGTCGGAACCGTTGACTTTCCAGGTCACCGTCACCGGGCTGGGGTAGAAGTCGCTCATCAGGCACACCAGGGTGGCCTTGTTGTGTGAGCTGATCTCCTCCTCGGATGGCGGGAAGACGTGGACAGTGGGAGACGCCTTGGGCTGGCCTGCAAGAGAGGGGGAGAAGGCCGTGAGACCCCACCACAGCAGCCCCGCCGCGCGTCTCCACCCCAGCTGGCATCAACCCTGACCCACAGCGCGTCACTGACGGCCCCAGTGGAGGCAGAGATAGGGCACACACATCCACCTATGTATGTGTGCGTGTGTATAAGGCTGTATGTATAAAACACACACACATCCGTAAACCCTCGTGTTACGTATAGACACTCTATGTGTATATATATATATATACACATATATTATAGATCTGTGTTCAGATAAAACACATTAAAGATATATTATCCATAGATACACACATATATTACATATATAGATATATTAATATATAAATATATAACTATATATTAATATAATATATATAAATTATGCAATATACATCATATATACATATACATGTATTATATATTATGTACATGATTATGATAAATGTATATTATATATATTTATATAAGCATTATCTTTTATATATATGTGTGTATATATATTCACATATATATGTATATATACATATATATGTTTACACATGTATATGTATATACATATATATACACACATATATGTATATATACATATATGTGTTTATACATATATGTATGTTTATACATATATATACACACACAAACACAATTTCAACCATATATATTTTGTTGAATCTGATTCAGTTTTAGAACTCTGGTTAGTTGCCATAATGCCATTTCTTTCCTGTTGTGTGGCTATTTTTTTAATTTTAATTAAAATTTTAAAGACGAAGCAGCCAATTTTCTGGCCAGCTCTGCTTTAAGGAATGTTCAGACTCATTTCAGAAATAAGTACAATTAAAAATCACCATGGTAAAGGCTGGTAAAGGATATTTGTACTTTCTGAGATGGCTATCTCATGAAATGTACGATAGCCACAAATCTAAATCTGTATCTTTATCTACACGAGAAACCCCCAATTAAAATTTTTTCTGCTGATGAAACTGGTAAACTACACTTTTCTTGGACTTATGCTGAGTGATTTGTGTCAGATTTTTTTTTTTTTTTGGCTAATTTCTTCTAAAAATTACGAACACAGAAGCAATAAAGTTATTCCTGTCTGCTTTTTAGCAAAATAACAATTTTTTTTACAGCACTTACCTGAACAGCACGCTCAATACCTCTGAAAAATTGAATTTCAGTTTCCAAGGACAAGTCATTTCAGTGTCACCCGGACTCACCAACAGCACCGGGGCCACTTCAGGGTCCCCGGCAAGAAGGGACCGGGGACGAAGAACTTCAGGACTTAGTCTAAGTCCTCTTAGTCTAAGTACTTAGTCCTGAGGACTAAGTCCTGAGGACTAAGTCCTTAGGACAAGAGGAAAGGTCTAACAATAAAGACTATCAACTAATTTCTTGACAAAGACAAAAATTGACTTTCTTATCAACCTAAGTCTGATTTTCTGAAATTTTCTGATTTTTTGAAAAGTTCTGTCTCTGGCAGAGACAGAACTCAGGCACATTTTCTGGCCGAATTTTAAAATCTTTCAATTGTCAAAATAACCCCAAGTCCTCTGTGGTGCACACCAGAGTCCGCCGGGACAAGACACAGCCCGCGACAACGCGCTGAGAGCCCGTCTCTGCACCGGCGACAGACCCCAGCCCACCGCCAAGTCCGAGAAAAACCCCCAAATCACCCAAAATCGACAAAATGTCACAATTTCATGGCAGGCCATGAAAGACCGAGGCGAGGTCAGCGACTTACCCAGGACGGTCAACATGGTCCCGGCCCCAAATACACCTCACAGTGATACAGGGCCATGCAAAAACCTCCCACGCCATGGCAGGGGCAGTCTTGGGTCCCATGGAGATGTTAGGATGGAGGTGGTGGGATGGAGGTGTCCTGATGGATGCAGCAGGATGGAAAATGATGGAATGGAGGTTCCTCAATGGACACAATGGGATGGAGGTGACAGGATGGACACGATGGGATGGCAGTGATGGAATGAAGGTTCCTCATGTCCCCAGCTGTTGTCACGCTGCCCCCGTGGTGGTGCTGGAGCCCAGCCGCTGGTGCCGCTTGGGGCCAGGACAGGAGATGTGCCCCCGTGTCCCCTCTGGGGCTGTTCCCTTGCCCCCACTGCAGCAGGGCCCTGCAGCAGCCATGCTCAGTGCTCCTGTGTTTGCTGCAGGAGATGGAACCAGCCCCCGTGGAGCAAGCCCCAGCACCCAAGAGGGCTCCTGCTCCACTCCCTGGCTCTGCCAGAGCATCCCTGCTGCCAGAGCATTCCTCCAGGGAGGGCTCCTGGCCCCCTGAGCACAGGGACAGACCCCAGACAAAGCGCTGCAGTGTGGAGGAATCTCCTCACCTAAGAAAAGGAAACATTCACCAACCCAGCGAGCTCAGGACATGGCAGTGAGAAGTTCAGCTCCGAGCTGATCAGGGCCATGGCTCATGGTGGTGGCGTGATCATATTTGACCAAGGAGGAAGGACTCGAAGACATGTTTGCAAGGGCAGCACTGGCCCAGTGTTTATTTGGATGATGCCCAAGGCAGGGCAGAGAGGAGGGATTTGGGCACGGGGAGAAGGAAGGGCACAGGGACAGCAGAGACTTGCCCAGGAGGGATGGGACAGGGCAGGCAGGGAGGTGCCATGCCAGGGAACGTGATGCTCCAGGGCCGGGGCTGTTCTGCCCCCGTGGAGTTAGGAGGAAAGCCTTCACAGCATGGTCAAGGCTGTACCAGCAGGGTTTTGGACCTTGCAGGAAATTTCCAGTGCTGCCCCTATCACCTTCAGCCAATAACTCAAAGTCTTTGTGGACAGATCATTTGCCAAACTAAAAGAGCTTCCCTGGAGGTAGGAGGTCCAGAGGAAATGTGATGTGCTTGTCTGCAGGACTCCCAGTCACCAGCACCCCACTAGCCAAGGCACTCCTGTCCTTGGCCAGCCAGACCAGCCAGTCTGCTCAGACCCAAAGCCTTCCATTTCAGCCCCCTGTACATTCCCTCATCAAATCATAATGCACACCTGGAGCTTTCTTTAGGAGAAAGAGCTCTGTTTCATAACTCTAAGTAACCACACCACCCAGCAAACAGATCTTTATAATATATCTTTACCAAGGAGCTCCTGCACTCAGACAAGTTGAACAAGACCCAAATAATGCAGCCCAGGTTGTGACCAGCAGGGACTCTGCAGATTTCAAAGGACCAAAAGAGTTGTGCAAGCAGCACAGAGCAGTCAGCCTGTGCAACCTTCCTGCCCATCAGGGAAAGGTACGTGAGCATGTTTCAGTGTGGCTCGACAGACTGAGGATATGCTACCACAACCAAATAGACAAGTTGGAGGACAAAAACAAAACCAACTGAAAACAAATGAAAAAAGGCCAGGAAGAACCTGGGCACTCACCCTTTGCTGGGAACGACTGTCAGTGAAGACGGAGCGACTTATGGAGGGCGATCAGCTGGGTCCCACCACCAAGGAAGCACCCGCAGCAGTGCACGGCTGCGCAGATGCAGCCCAAGCGGGAGCCCAGCCCTGTGTGCGGCCAAGCCCAGCTGCCTGCTGCATGTCATGGAGTGGGGACGGTATTTGTGCATCCTCCCCATCTCTCCCAGGGGATATCCAGCAGCTGTGCCACCATTGGCCAAGGTCTTGGCTGAAGTCACGCATCAGATCCCCACTCAGACACCTCCCAAATACCGATTGCTTGTTGGCCACTTTTAGGGCAGCCCCCCCAGTCCTGGCCAGCCTGCCTTTGGTGGCTGTACACCATCCCTCCCACCCCATCTATTACTGTGGTGGGGTGGGAGGTCACTGGGCCCAGCTTTACCCCACTGGAGCACCACTGCCCTGTCCCAGCTGCCGGCATCATTCCATAGAGGAAAAGAAAATGTGCAGGGGATGTGGATGCCCAGCCAGAGCAGCTGGAATGAAGGCACTGACTTAAAAATGAACTCAAAAATATTCAAATGCTGTGGTTTCTGCAAGTGGTTATAGAAAGAGACATAGCTGGTGAATCTCCTGAGTCACTAGAAAACAAATGATACATCGAGGACTTTGTGGTTGGAAATACTTTCTGTTTCAGAGGTTTCTTTTGCCTCTGCGAAAGCTTAAGCACTGGTGCAAATGACAAAAGTCATCAAAACTACCTGCAAAACATTTAGTTGAAGCCGAAACCACCTGTATTGGATGAGTAGTTTCTAAGCATTTCTGAGGGGTCAATGGGATTTCAGTTCCATTTTACTGGACAGCAATGAAGGACAACAAAATGCATCTTGAAAGTCCGTCTCTCCTTCTCAGTGGGCTGCGTGGGGGACAGCAGGCACTGTCCTGATGTGCCACCCCAGGGGAGGTGGTCCTTCATCATGGACGTGGCAAAGGACCTCAGCAGGTGCACAGACAGACAAAAGGGTGCAGGCATTGCTGCATGCAGGAAAGGCTGTGGTTGGTGGCTGTAGCCGGGCAGGGAGGAAGACATCAGGGCCCGGGGAGCAGCCTGGGAGCACAGGGGTACCAGGGAGCAGTTTGGGGCAGGAACGGGGCTGCTGGAGCAATCCCGTCCCTGAGGGATGGTCACAGCGGTGGGGATCTGTGGGAGGGCAGAGCAGAGAGACCAGGCACAGTCACTTGCAGCAATGGGCCCCAAGGGCAGTGCTGAGTCACAGACCTCTGCCATCTGAGGGGACAGCAGGGAGCCAGCTGCTCCTGCAATGGCAGAAGGTTTTTGTATCACTTCCCCATTGCACTGTGTCACTGTGTCAATTTAAAATCACTACTGTAGTCACCACAGAAATAGACGGCCTCGTCCTTGGCTTGGACCCCAGTGATGGTTAACGTGGACACGGAGCCAGATTTGGAAGCAGAGAATCGTGAAGGGATGCCCGAGGGTCTCTTGGTATTGTCATAGATCACAGTGACAGGGCCAGTGCCAGGGGTCTTCTGCTGGAACCAGCCGTAGTAGCTACCACCCCCGGAGCAGGTGATCTGTACGGTGTCGCCTGGGTTCGCCGACTTTGAGGCCGGCTGAGTAATCGCTGCCTGGACCAGGGAACCTGGAGAGGGAGAGGAGAGAGGGGAGAAAATGGGCTCAGCGAGTGCCCCACTCGCACAGCCCTCAGCTCGCAGCAGCCCAAAGGGCCCGGCCGGGCACAGCGAGTGTGTCCAGGGAACCTGAAGTGTGGGCGAGCACCGCGAGGAGGAGAGGGGCCCAGGCCATGGCGAGATCCCACCAGCTGCGCGTCCCCACACCGACGGGGCTGTGTCGCGGACCCCGACTCCCTCTTAAACCCCCGCCCGGCCGCAGCACGGCCCCTCCATGCAAATGCGGCCCCGCGCTCTTGGCCACGTCCCGCACCTCGCTCCCCACCTCTCCGCCCAGCCCCTCCACCGCAGGCACAGAGGGGTTGTCCCCGGCCTCGTGCTGGGGACACGTGACAGCACCCAGGCGCAAAGCGCTCGCACGCAGCCCCTTGCCTCAGACTGGGCCCTGCACTCATGTAACCAAGCAGCCAGGGACAGCATGGACACAGGCGCTGGCGGGTACTATGGGTACTACGGGTACTACGCAGCGCTCACAGCTCCCACAGCACCGCTGTGAGGTGCAGACACCTCCGGCCTCAGCACCCCATTGCCCCATCTTCCCCTCACACAGCTTTACATGTCCGTGGCCGCTGCTGCTTTTCCCCAACACAGCCGGTGCCTGCCCAGGCACACAGGGGCAGAGCAGGTGGCAGCGGCTCAACAGAAGAGGCCCCAGGGACTGGCAGGACCCCCAGCACACCGGGGCCAGCAAAGTGCCTTGGGTTAAAGGAGGCCCCCAGTGGCCGCGGCTGCATTAGCAGGAGCCCCGAGGATGGCGAAGGACTCAGAGCGCCGCTCGCACGGCGATGGCTGGCGTTTGTCAGCCCCAAGAGCAAGAGGCCAGCAGGTGTCTTAGCTGAGGGACCGCTCCTGCAGGGGCACCAAGGAAATGGAGACAGGCGCTTCCCGGAGGCAACAGGCACGAGAGGCAACGGGAACAGGCTAACAAACTACAAACCACAGAATCACCACATGGTTTGGGTGGGAAGGGACCTTACCGCCCACCTTTCCCAGCCCCCTGCCATGGGCACGCTGCCTCGCACCACACCGGGTGTCCCAAAGGCCTGTCCAGCCTGGCCTTGGGCTCTTCAGGGATGGGGCAGCCACAGCTTCTCTGGGCAGCCTGTTGCAGAGCCTCACCGCCATTGAGTGAACAATTCTTTCCTGATATCTACCCTAAATCTGCCTGCTATCAGTTTAATAGCATCACCCCTTGTTCTATCACTATGTGCCTCTTCCTGGCAGCCAGGAAGGCCAACCCTATCCTGGGATGCATCAAGCACAACATCTCCAGTCGGTCAAGGGAGGTGATTCTCCTGCTCCACTCTGTGCTGGTGCGGCCTCACCTCTGGTACTGCGTGCAGTTCTGGGCACCACAGTACACAAAGGACATTAAACTGTTGGACAGCGTCCAGAGGAGGGCGACGAAGATGGTGAAGGGCCTAGAGGGGAAGACCTATGAGGAGCGGCTGAGGGTGCTGGGCCTGTTCAGCCTGGAGAAGAGGAGGCTGAGGGGGGACCTCATTGCAGTCTACAACTTCCTCTTGAGCAGGAGTGGAGAGGCAGGTGACCTATTCTCTGTAAACACCAGTGATAGGACCTACTGTAACGGAGTTAAGCTGAGGCAGGGGACGTTTAGGCTGGACATCAGGAAGAGGTTCTTCACCGAGAGGGTGGTTGCACACTGCAGCAGGCTCCCCAGGGACGTAGTCACTGCACCAAGCCTGTCTGAATTTCAAAAGCGTTTGGGCTGTGCACTTAATGACATGGTCTAAACTTTTGGGTAGACCTGTGCGGTGCCAGGAGTTGGACTTGATCCTCACGGGTCCCTTCCAACTCGGGATATTCTATGATTCTGTGAAATCACTCTCATCTCAAACCTCGAGCTCTTCGTGTTGTAATTTCTCCCCCTTCCTCTTTGAAGCGGCGGGGGGCTGAGACAGCGGTTGTGGTGGGGCTCGGCTGTCCGCTCGAGTAAAACCACCACAGTGCCGAGCCTCCATCTTGGAGGCCTTCACACCAAGACGGGACAGGCCCTGGGCAGGCGGCAGCAGCCGGCCCAGCGTGGAGCAGGGTGGGAGGAGACGATCTCCAGCTCAGAGCCAGCCCCAGCCGTCTGGGGCTTTCCCCAGCCCCAGCACCTGCGCTTCCCCCTTACTCTGCTGCTCCTCTGCCCTGGCTCCTGCAGGCAGCACAGAGGGGTTGTGCAGGAACGGGGCACGTGCCACACAGCAGGACCCAGCTCACGGGGGCATTTCCTGGCCCTACACCAGGCCCAAGCTGCAGCAGCAGGCACCCGAGGGGCCCTGGTACCACAGCAGCTTGGCCTCTCACTTCCCCATTGCTGGGACTCGCCGTGACCAGCGCAGCCATCCCAGGCACCACAGAAATAGACAGCCTCATCCTCGGCTTGGACCCCAGTGATGGTTAACGTGTTCGTGTGTCCTGGTTTCAGTTAGAACAGAATTAATTTTCTTCCTAGTAGCTGGTGGAATGCTGTGTTTTGGCTTAGGATGAGAAGAGTGCTGATAACACCCTGATGTTTTAATTGTTGCAGAGCAGTGCTTAAACAAAACCAAGGCAAGGACATCTCAGCCTTTCGCTCTGTCCTGCCAACAGGCAGGCTGGGGGTGCAGTAAGAGCTGGGAGGGGACAGACCCAGGACAGGTGACCCAAACCTGCCAAAGGGGTATTCCATACCATCTGACGTCATGCTAAACAATATATAGGGGTGGCTAGCCGGAGGGAGGGGACTGGACTGCTTGGTTAGGCTGGGCATCGGTCAGCAGGTGGTGAGCAATTGCATTGTGCATCACTTTTTTGTACATATTATTATTACTTTCCTATTATCACCATTGTATCATTATTATTATTATTGTTATTATTATTTTGTTATTGTTATTTTCCTTTGTTATTAAACTGTCTTTATCTCAACTCACGGGCTTCACTTCCATTTCTCTCCCCCGTCCCAGAGAGGGAGGGGGAAGGGTGAGTGAACGGCTGCGTGGTGTTTAGCTGCCGGCTGGGTTAAACCACGACATCGTGGTGCCAGATGTGGAACCAAAGAACCATGAAGGGCTTCCAGGGGTCTCTTGTTGTTGTGGTAGATCACGGTGACAGGGCCAGTGCCTGTGTCTTCTGCTGGTACCACCTGTAGCTGTTGCTCCTCCCAGAAGCTGGGTCCTGCAACATGGGTCGGAGATGGGTCTGCTGGGGCCATCCCGTCCCTGAGGGATAGGCACAGCCTTGGGACTCTTTTGGAGGGCAGAGCAGGGACAGCAGGCACGGCCACCGGCAGCACTGGGCCCCAAGGCATGTGCTAAGATGGAGACATGAGCCACCATCTGAGGGGACAGCAGGGAGACAACTGCTCCTGTGATAACAGGAGGTTTTTGTATCACTTCCCCATTGCCCTATGTCACTGTGACAATTTAGTACTGTCGTCCCAGGCACCACAGAAATAGACGGCCTCGTCTTCGGCTTGAACCCCAGTGATGGTTAACGTGTTCGTGGAGCCAGAGTTGGAAGCCGAGAATTGAGAAGGGATGCCTGAGGGTCTCTTGTCGTTGCTATAGATGACAGTGACAGGACCAGTGCCAGGGTTCTTCTGCTGGTACCAGCCATACCAATATTTAGCGATCCACACATTCTGGTCTCCTGGTGCTTTCTGCAGGCTGAGTCCCTGCAGTGATGCCCCAGGGCAGCGGCTGTATCTGGGCTGCGAGGCTGTAGCTGAGTCAGGGACCTGCGCCACCATCTGACGGGACAGCAGGGAGCTAGCTGCTCCTGCAATGGCAGAAGGTTTTTGTATCACTTCCCCATTGCATTATGTCACTGTGTCAATTTAAAACCATCACTACTGTAGCTGCCCGCACAGTAATAGACGGCCTCGTCCTCGGCTTGGACCCCAGTGATGGTTAACGTGGACACGGAGCCAGATGTGGAAGCAGAGAATCGTGAAGGGATGCCCGAGGGTCTCTTGGTATTGTCATAGATCACAGTGACAGGGCCAGTGCCAGGGGTCTTCTGCTGGAACCAGCCGTAGTAGCTACCACTCCCGGAGCAGGTGATCTGTACGGTGTCGCCTGGGTTCGCCGACTTTGAGGCCGGCTGAGTAATCGCTGCCTGGACCAGGGAACCTGGAGAGGGAGAGGAGAGAGGGGAGAAAATGGGCTCAGCGAGTGCCCCACACGCACAGCCCTCAGCGCGCAGCAGCCCAAAGGGCCCAGCCGGGTGCAGCGAGTGTGTCCAGAGCACCTGAAGTGTGGGCGAGCACCGCGAGGAGGAGAGGGGCCCAGGCCATGGCGAGATCCCACCAGCTGCGCGTCCCCACGCCGACGGGGCTGTGTCGCGGACCCCGACTCCCTCTTAAACCCCCGCGCGGCCGCAGCACAGCCCCTCCATGCAAATGCGGCCCCGCGCTCTTGGCCACGTCCCGCACCTCGCTCCCCACCTCTCCGCCCAGCCCCTCCACCGCAGGCACAGAGGGGTTGTCCCCGGCCTCGTGCTGGGGACACGTGACAGCACCCAGGCGCAAAGCGCTCGCACGCAGCCCCTTGCCTCAGACAGGGCCCTGCACTCATGTAACCAAGCAGCCAGGGAGAGCATGGACACAGGGGCTGGCAGGTACTACGGGTACTATGGGTACTACGCAGCGCTCACAGCTCCCACAGCACCGCTGTGAGGTGCAGACACCTCCGGCCTCAGCACCGCATTGCCCCATCTTCCCCTCACACAGCTTTACATGTCCGTGGCCGCTGCTGCTTTTCCCCAACACAGCCGGTGCCTGCCCAGGCACACAGGGGCAGAGCAGGTGGCAGCGGCTCAACAGAAGAGGCCCCAGGGACTGGCAGGACCCCCAGCACACCGGGGCCAGCAAAGTGCCTTGGGTTAAGGAGGCCCCCAGCGGCCGCGGCTGCGTTAGCAGGAGCCCCGAGGATGGCGTAGGGCTCAGAGCGCCGCTTGCACGTGGACGGCTGGCGTTTGTCAGCCCCAGGAGCAAGAGGCCAGCAGGTGTCTTAGCTGAGGGACCGCTCCTGGAGGGGCACCAAGGAAATGGAGACAGGCGCTTCCTGGAGGCAACAGGTACTGGCACGAGAGGCAACGGGCACGGTCCGATGAACGGGGAATCACAGAAACATTGCATGGTTTGGATGGGAAGGGACCTTAAAGCCCGCCTGGCCCCAGCCCCCTGCCATGGGCACACCATCACCCCTTGTTCTATCACTATGTGCCTCTTCCTGGCAGCCAGGAAGGCCAACCCTATCCTGGGATGCATCAAGCACAACATCTCCAGTCGGTCAAGGGAGGTGATTCTCCTGCTCCACTCTGTGCTGGTGCGGCCTCACCTCTGGTACTGCGTGCAGTTCTGGGCACCACAGTACACAAAGGACATTAAACTGTTGGACAGCGTCCAGAGGAGGGCGACGAAGATGGTGAAGGGCCTAGAGGGGAAGACCTATGAGGAGCGGCTGAGGGTGCTGGGCCTGTTCAGCCTGGAGAAGAGGAGGCTGAGGGGGGACCTCATTGCAGTCTACAACTTCCTCTTGAGCAGGAGTGGAGAGGCAGGTGACCTATTCTCTGTAAACACCAGTGATAGGACCTACTGTAACGGAGTTAAGCTGAGGCAGGGGACGTTTAGGCTGGACATCAGGAAGAGGTTCTTCACCGAGAGGGTGGTTGCACACTGCAGCAGGCTCCCCAGGAACGTAGTCACTGCACCAAGCCTGTCTGAATTTCAAAAGCGTTTGGGCTGTGCACTTAATGACATGGTCTAAACTTTTGGGTAGACCTGTGCGGTGCCAGGAGTTGGACTTGATCCTCACGGGTCCCTTCCAACTCGGGATATTCTATGATTCTGTGAAATCACTCTCATCTCAAACCTCGAGCTCTTCGTGTTGTAATTTCTCCCCCTTCCTCTTTGAAGCGGCGGGGGGCTGAGACAGCGGTTGTGGTGGGGCTCGGCTGTCCGCTCGAGTAAAACCACCACAGTGCCGAGCCTCCATCTTGGAGGCCTTCACACCAAGACGGGACAGGCCCTGGGCAGGCGGCAGCAGCCGGCCCAGCGTGGAGCAGGGTGGGAGGAGACGATCTCCAGCTCAGAGCCAGCCCCAGCCGTCTGGGGCTTTCCCCAGCCCCAGCACCTGCGCTTCCCCCTTACTCTGCTGCTCCTCTGCCCTGGCTCCTGCAGGCAGCACAGAGGGGTTGTGCAGGAACGGGGCACGTGCCACACAGCAGGACCCAGCTCACGGGGGCATTTCCTGGCCCTACACCAGGCCCAAGCTGCAGCAGCAGGCACCCGAGGGGCCCTGGTACCACAGCAGCTTGGCCTCTCACTTCCCCATTGCTGGGACTCCCCGTGCCCAGCGCTGCCATCCCAGGCACCACAGAAATAGACGGCCTCGTCCTCAGCTTGGACCCCAGTGATGGTTAATGTGTTTGTGGTGCCAGATGTGGAACCAGAGAACCACAATGGGATGCCTGAGGGTCTTTTACTTTCACTATAGATCACGGTGACAGGGCCAGTGCCAGCGGTCTTCTGCTGGTACCAACTATAGCTGTTGCTCCTCCCAGCAACTGGGCCCATCAACATGGGGCAGGGATAGGTATGCTGGGGTTATCCCATCCCTGAGGTATGGGCAGTGTCCTGGGGTTCTGTGGGAGGGCAGCAGGGACAGCAGGCACGGCACCTGCAGCATTGGGCCACAAGGGAAGTGCTGAGTCAGGGACCTGAGCCACCATCTGAGGGGGCAGCACAGAGTCAGCTGTTCCGGTGATGGCAGGAGGTTTTTGTACCACTTCCCCAGTGCTCTGTATCACTGTGTAAGCGCTAGCACTGCTGTCGTAGCCAGCACAGTAATAGACAGCCTCATCCTCAGCTTGGACCCCATTGATGGTTAACGTGGCTGTGGAGCCAGATGTGGAACCAGAGAATCGTGAAGGGATGCCCGAGGGTCTCTTGGTATTATCATAGATCACAGTGACAGGGCCGGTGCCAGGGGTCTTCTGCTGGTACCAGCCGTAGTAGCTGCCACCCCCGGAGCAGGTGATCTGCACGGTGTCTCCCGGATTCACCGACTTAGGGTCTGACTGAGTAATCGCTGCCTGGACCAGGGAACCTGGAGAGGGAGAGGAGAGAGGGGAGAAAACGGGGCTCAGCGAGTGCCCCACACACACAGCCCTCACCGTGCAGCAGCGGGACGAGGCCAGGGCCCCGTTGCCCAAAGGGCCCGGCCGGGCACAGCGAGTGTGTCCAGGGCACCTGAGGTGTGGGCGAGCACTGCGAGGAGGAGAGGGGCCCAGGCCATGGCGAGATCCCACCAGCTGCGAGTCCCCACGCCGACGGGGCTGTGTCGCGGACCCCGACTCCCTCTTAAACCCCCGCGCGGCCACAGCACAGCCCCTCCATGCAAATGCGGCCCCGCGCTCTCGGCCACATCCCGTGCCTTGCTCCCCTCCTCCCCGCCCGGCCCCTCCACCGCAGACACAGGGGGTTTGTCCCTGGCCTCGTGCTGGGGACACGTGGCAGCACCCAGGCACAAAGCGCTCGCACGCAGCCCCTTGCCTCAGACAGGGCCCTGCACTCAAGTAACCAAGCAGCCAGGGAGAGCATGGACACAGGGGCTGGCAGGTACTACGGGTACTATGGGTACTACGCAGCGCTCACAGCTCCCACAGCACCGCTGTGAGGTGCAGACACCTCCGGCCTCAGCACCGCATTGCCCCATCTTCCCCTCACACAGCTTTACATGTCCGTGGCCGCTGCTGCTTTTCCCCAACACAGCCGGTGCCTGCCCAGGCACACAGGGGCAGAGCAGGTGGCAGCAGCTCAACAGAAGAGGCCCCAGGGACTGGCAGGACCCCCAGCACACCGGGGCCAGCAAAGTGCCTTGGGTTAAAGGAGGCCCCCAGCGGCCGCGGCTGCATTAGCAGGAGCCCCGAGGATGGCGAAGGGCTCATAGTGCCGCTCGCACGGCGACGGCTGGCGTTTGTCAGCCCCGAGAGCAAGAGGCCAGCAGGTGTCTTAGCTGAGGGACCGCTCCTGCAGGGGCACCAAGGAAATGGAGACAGGCGCTTCCCGGAGGCAACAGGCACGAGAGGCAACGGGCACAGGCTGACAAATGGGGTATCACAGAATCACCGCGTTGTTTGGGTGGGAAGGGACCTTACCGCCCACCTCCCCCAGCCTCCTGCCATGGGCACGCCGCCTCACACCACACCGGGTGTCCCAAAGGCCCGTCCAGCCTGGCCTTGGGCTCTTCAGGGATGGGGCAGCCACAGCTTCTCTGGGCAGCCTGTTGCAGAGCCTCACCGCCACTGAGTGAACAATTCCTTCCTGATATCTACTCTAAATCTTCCTGCTATCATTTTAACACCATCACTCCTTGTCCTATCACTACGTGCCCCTCTAAAATATCTGTCTCCTTGTTTCCTATAAGTCGCCCCCACATGCTGAAAGGCTGCTACAAGGCCTCCCCAGAGCTTTCTCTTCTCCAAGCTAAACAAGCCCAGCTCCCTCAGCCTTTCCTTGCAGGAGAGGTGCTCCAGCCCGCTGATCGTTTTGGTCGAACTCTATCCAATGGAGCAAAAAGCCTTTTTGCTGCGAGGCCCGTGAAATGCATGCAATGCCTGTCCCAGAGAGCCGCCTGTGTTGGGTTTGTCTGGGCTGGAGTCGCCTTTCCCTGCAGCAGCCCACACAGTGCTGTGCTCTGCACTCGTAGCAGAAACAGCACTGGTATCACTCCAGTGTTGTGCCTCTTGCTGCATAGTGCTGGCACAGCATCAGGACTCCCTCCAAGTCCCCAAGAGCCAGCAGGCTTGGGGTGGGCAAGGCATGGGGAGGGGACATCGCCAGGGCAGCTGACCTAACCCAACCAAAGGGATATCCCATAGCTCCTGATGTCTCACTCAGCAATAAACGGGGGAGGGGGCTGTCAGGGGCTGTGGACCCCGACTCCCTCTTATACCCCCGCCCGGCCGCAGCACAGCCCCTCCATACAAATGCGGCCCCGCGCTCTTGGCCACGTCCCGCGCCTCGCTTCCCACCTCCACCGCAGGCACAGGGGGATTGTCCCCAGCCTTGTGCTGGGGACACGTGGCAGCACCCAGGCCCAGAAGTGGTGCACACGGAGCCCCCGCCCCAGCTCCTGTGGCTACGAGGTCAAACAGCCAGGGAGAGCTGGAATGGAGGGGCTAAGGGGACCACACGTCCGAGGAGACAGTGCCCGTGCTGAGCTGGAAGGACTAATCCTTGCCAGAGAACTGCCATGGGGAGCATCCACAGGGTCTGATGGCAACCAACTGGGCTCTGCCATGGGGAAAGCCTGTGCCAGGGGGCTGGGAAAGGGCCGCAGCACAGCCCCTGCTTCCTTGCTTCCTAGCTCCTCATCTGGTTGGTATCTGCAACCCCAGAGAACCGAGCAGCTTGACATGCAGAAGGCAAGGGCAGCAGCACGTGGGGCAGGGAGTGTGGCTGTTAGCAAAGTGCAGATCTCCCCCAGGGCTGCAGGGTGCTCGGTGCTGCTCTGCCCATCCCTCCCACAGTGTACCAAGGTCCTGGGAACAGAGCTGTGAACAGGACTGCACCTGTGCCCCTCTGACTTCCCCCACAGATCCCTTATCCCTCTGCCCCAGCATGCTCACAGGAATGCAGCAAATGTCCCTACACAGGACATTCAGGAACCGGTGATGTGCAGGAGCCGTTAGCCTCACACCCAGAGGTAGCCCCGGTGCTGGGGTTAGGGAGCAGGATGAGGACAATATGAGGGTCCTGGGCAGTCCTTTTGGCCCTGGGGACGTGGCTGGGGCAGGGACCAGGGCCAGGGGCTGCCCCGGTCCCCCAGGGGCAGGCTGGAGATCCTGCGCAGACCCAGCATGAGCTCAAACCTGTGGCACTGGGCAAACACAGCCAGTGCTGCAGCAGCTCAGGGGTCTGTCCTTGTGGGGCATGATGGAGCAGAAAACGGCCAGCCTTGAGCTGCCCCTGCAGCCTCATACATCAGCTACACAAAACATCCTCTGTCCTGGTCTGAAGGCCAAGCTTTGACCTGGCTCTTTAGCGATCCACACATTGTTGTCTCTTGGTGCTTTCTGCAGGCTGAGTCCCTGCAGTGATGCCCCAGGGCAGTGGCTGTAGCCGGGCAGGGAGGCAGCCATCAGGGCCCGGGGACCAGCCTGGGAGCACCAGGGTTCCAGGGCCCTGCAGTTTGGGGCAGGGATGGGGCTGCTAGGGCCATCCCATCCCTCAGGGAATTGCAGAACCCTGGGGTTCTGTGGGAGGGCAGATCAGAGAGAACAGTTACAGCCACTTGCACCACAGAGCTGCAAGAGCAGCAATGAGACAGGGACATCTGCCATCATCTGTGGGGACACTGCGGTGCCAGCTTCTCTTGTGATGGCAGGAGGTTTTTGTATCACTTCCCCATTGCTCTGTGTCACTGTGTCAGCACTAGCACTGCTGTCCCAGCTACCACAGTAATAGACAGCCTCGTCGTCGGCTTGGACCCCAGTGATAGTTAATGTGTTTGTGGAGCCAGATGTGGACGCAGAGAATCGTGAGGGGATGCCCAAGGGTCTCTTGTCGTTGCTATAGATGACGGTGACAGGGGCACTGCCAGGGGTCTTCTGCTGGAACCAACCATACCAATATTTGCCATCACTGTGAGCGCTACCCCCGGAGCAGGTGATCTGCACAGTGTCGCCTGGGTTCACCGACTTCGGCTCCGACTGAGTCAGCGCTGCCTGGACCAGGGAACCTGGAGAGGGAGAGGAGAGAGGGGAGAAAACGGGGTCAGCGAGTGCCCCATACGCACAGCCCTCAGCGCGCAGCAGCCCAAAGGGCCCGGCCGGGCACAGTGAGTGTGTCCAGGGAACCTGAGGTGTGGGCGAGCACCGCGAGGAGCAGAGGGGCCCAGGCCATGGCGAGATCCCACCAGCTGCGCGTCCCCACGCCGACGGGGCTGTGCCACGGACCCCGACTCCCTCTTAAACCCCTGCCCGGCCGCAGCACGGCCCCTCCATGCAAATGCGGCCCCGCGCTCTCGGCCACATCCCGCGCCTTGCTCCCCTCCTCCCCGCCCGGCCCCTCCACCGCAGACACAGGGGGGTTGTCCCCGGCCTCGTGCTGGGGACACGTGGCAGCACCCAGGCACAAAGATCTCACACGCAGCCCCTTGCCTCAAACGTGGCCCTGCACTCATGTAACCAAGCAGCCAGGCAGAGCAGGGACACAGGGGCTGGCAGGTACTACGTGCACTACGCAGCGCTCACAGCTCCCACAGCACCGCTGTGAGGTGCAGACACCTCCGGCCTCAGCACCCCATTGCCCCATCTTCCCCTCACACAGCTTTACATGTCCGTGGCCACTGCTGCTTTTCCCCAACACAGCCGGTGCCTGCCCAGGCACACAGGGGCAGAGCAGGTGGCAGCGGCTCAACAGAAGAGGCCCCAGGGACTGGCAGGACCCCCAGCACACCGGGGCCAGCAAAATGCCTTGGGTTAAAGAGGCCCCCAGCGGCCACGGCTGCGTTAGCAGGAGCCCCAAGGATGGCGAAGGGCTCAGAGTGCCGCTCGCACGGCGACGGCTGGCGTTTGTCAGCCCCGAGAGCAAGAGGCCAGCAGGTGTCTTAGCTGAGGGACCGCTCCTGCAGGGGCACCAAGGAAATGGAGACAGGCGCTTCCCGGAGGCAACAGGCACGAGAGGCAACGGGCACAGGCTGACAAATGGGGTATCACAGAATCACCGCGTTGTTTGGGTGGGAAGGGACCTTACCGCCCACCTTTCCCAGCCCCCTGCCATGGGCACGCCACGTCCCACCACACCGGGTGTCCCAAAGGCCTGTCCAGCCTGGCCTTGGGCTCTTCAGGGATGGGGCAGCCACAGCTTCTCTGGGCAGCCTGTTGCAGAGCCTCACCGCCATTGAGTGAACAATTCCTTCCTGATATCTACCCTAAATCTGCCTGCTATCAGTTCAACACCATCACCCCTTGTCCTATCATTATGTGCCTCTTCCTGGCAGCCAGGAGGGAGAACCCTATCCTGGGATACATCAAGCACAACATCTCCAGTCGGTCAAGGGAGGTGATTCTCCTGCTCCACTCTACGCTAGTGCGGCCTCACCTATGGTACTGTGTGCTGTTCTGGGCACCACAGTACACAAAGGACATTAAACTGTTGGACAGCGTCCAGAGGAGGGCGACGAAGATGGTGAAGGGCCTAGAGGGGAAGACCTATGAGGAGCGGCTGAGGGTGCTGGGCCTGTTCAGCCTGGAGAAGAGGAGGCTGAGGGGGGACCTCATTGCAGTCTACAACTTCCTCTTGAGCAGGAGTGGAGAGGCAGGTGACCTATTCTCTGTAAACACCAGTGATAGGACCTGCTGTAACAGTGTTAAGCTGAGGCAGGGGACGTTTAGGCTGGACATCAGGAAGAGGTTCTTCACCGAGAGGGTGGTTGCACACTGCAGCAGGCTCCCCAGGGACGTAGTCACTGCACCAAGCCTGTCTGAATTCCAAAAGCGTTTGGGCTGTGCACTTAATGACATGGTCTAAACTTTTGGGTAGACCTGTGCGGTGTCAGGAGTTGGACTTGATGATCCTCACGGGTCCCTTCCAACTCGGGATATTCTATGATTCTATGAAATCACTCTCATCTCAAACCTCAAGCTCATTATGTTGTAATTTCTCCCCCTTCCTCTTTGAAGCGGCGGGGGGCTGAGACAGCGGTTGTGGTGGAGCTCGGCTGTCCGCTCGAGTAAAACCACCACAGTGCCGAGCCTCCATCTTGGAGGCCTTCACACCAAGACGGGACAGGCCCTGGGCAGGCGGCAGCAGCCGGCCCAGCGTGGAGCAGGGTGGGAGGAGACGATCTCCAGCTCAGAGCCAGCCCCAGCCGTCTGGGGCTTTCCCCAGCCCCAGCACCTGCGCTTCCCCCTTACTCTGCTGCTCCTCTGCCCTGGCTCCTGCAGGCAGCACAGAGGGGTTGTGCAGGAACGGGGCACGTGCCACACAGCAGGACCCAGCTCACGGGGGCATTTCCTGGCCCTACACCAGGCCCAAGCTGCAGCAGCAGGCACCCGAGGGGCCCTGGTACCACAGCAGCTTGGCCTCTCACTTCCCCATTGCTGGGACTCGCCGTGACCAGCGCAGCCATCCCAGGCACCACAGAAATAGACGGCCTCATCCTCGGCTTGGACCCCAGTGATGGTTAACGTGTTTGTGGTGCCAGATGTGGAAACAGAGAACCATGAAGGGCTTCCAGGGGTCTCTTGTTGTTGTGGTACATCACGGTTACAGGGCCAGTGCCTGTGTCTTCTGCTGGTACCACCTGTAGCTGTTGCTCCTCCCAGAAGCTGGGTCCTGCAACATGGGTCAGGGATGGGTCTGCTGGGGCCATCCCGTCCCTGAGGGATAGGCACAGCCTTGGGACTCTTTTGGAGGGCAGAGCAGGGACAGCAGGCACGGCCACCGGCAGCACTGGGCCCCAAGGCATGTGCTAAGATGGAGACATGTGCCACCATCTGAGGGGACAGCAGGGAGACAACTGCTCCTGTAATGGTAGGAGGTTTTTGTATCACTTCCCCATTGGTCTATGTCACTGTGACAATTTAGTACTGCCATCCTAGGCACCACAGAAATAGACGGCCTCGTCCCTGGCTTGGACCCCAGCGATGGTTTACGTGTTTGTGGAGCCAGATGTGGAAGCCGAGAATTGAGAAGGGATGCCCGAGGGTCTCTTGTCGTTGCTATAGATGACAGTGACAGGGCCAGTGCCAGGGGTCTTCTGCTGGTACCAGCCATACCAAAATTTAGCGATCCACACATTCTGGTCTCCTGGTGCTTTCTGCAGGCTGAGTCCCTGCAGTGATGCCCCAGGGCAGCGGCTCTATCTGGGCTGGGAGGCTGTAGCTGAGTCAGGGACCTGTGCCACCATCTGATGGGACAGCAGGGAGCCAGCTGCTCCTGCAATGGCAGAAGGTTTTTGTATCACTTCCCCATTGCTTTGTGTCACTGTGTCAATTTAAAACCATCACTACTGTAGTAGCCCCCACAGTAATAGATGGCCTCGTCCTCGGCTTGGACCCCTGTGATGGTTAACGTGTTTGTGGAGCCAGATGTGGACGCAGAGAATCTTGAAGGGATGCCTGAGGGTCTCTTGTCGTTGCTATAGATGACGGTGACAGGGCCAGTGCCAGGGGTCTTCTGCTGGAACCAGCCATACCAATATTTGCCATTACTATCAGCGCTACCCCCGGAGCAGGTGATCTCCACGTTGTCTCCTGGGTTCGCTGTCTTATAAGCCGGCTGAGTAGTTGCTGCCTGGACCAGGGAACCTGGAGAGGGAGAGGAGAGAGGGGAGAAAATGGGCTCAGCGAGTGCCCCACTCGCACAGCCCTCAGCGCGCAGCAGCCCAAAGGGCCCGGACGGGCGCAGCGCGTGTGTCCAGGGCACCTGAGGTGTGGGCGAGCACCGCGAGGAGGAGAGGGGCCCAGCCATGGCGAGATCCCACCAGCTGCGCGTCCCCACGCGGACGGGGCTGTGCTGCGGACCCCGACTCCCTCTTAAACCCCCGCCCAGCCGCAGCACGGCCCCTCCATGCAAATGCGGCCCCGCGCTCTCGGCCACGTCCCGCACCTCACTAGCCACCTCTCCGCCCGACCCCTCTACCGCAGGCACAGGGGTGTTGTCCCTGGCCACGTGCTGGGGACACGTGGCAGCACCCAGGCGCAAAGCACTCGCACGCAGACCCTTGCCTCAGACGGGGCCCTGCACTCATGTAACCAAGTAGCAAGGGAAAGCAGGGACACAGGGGCTGGCGGGTACTACGGGAACTATGGGTACTACGCAGCGCTCACAGCTCCCACAGCACCGCTGTGAGGTGCAGACACCTCCGGTCTCAGCACCCCATTGCCCCATCTTCCCCTCACACAGCTTTACATGTCCGTGGCCACTGCTGCTTTTCCCCAACACAGCCGGTGCCTGCCCAGGCACACAGGGGCAGAGCAGGTGGCAGCGGCTCAACAGAAGAGGCCCCAGGGACTGGCAGGACCCCCAGCACACCGGGGCCAGCAAAGTGCCTTGGGTTAAAGGAGGCCCCCAGCGGCCGCGGCTGCATTAGCAGGAGCCCCGAGGATGGCGTAGGGCTCATAGTGCCGCTCGCACGGCGACGGCTGGCGTTTGTCAGCCCCGAGAGCAAGAGGCCAGCAGGTGTCTTAGCTGAGGGACCGCTCCTGCAGGGGCACCAAGGAAATGGAGACAGGCGCTTCCCGGAGGCAACAGGCACGAGAGGCAACGGGCACAGGCTGACAAACTAGGAATCACAGAATCACCGCATGGTTTGGGTGGGAAGGGACCTTACCGCCCACCTTTCCCAGCCCCCTGCCATGGGCACGCCACCTCCCACCACACCGGATGTCCCAAAGGCCCGTCCAGCCTGGCCTTGGGCTCTTCAGGGATGGGGCAGCCACAGCTTCTCTGGGCAGCCTGTTGCAGAGACTCACCGCCATTGAGTGAACAATTCCTTCCTGATATCTACTCTAAATCTGCCTTGCATCAGTTTAGCACCATCACCCCTTGTCCTATCACTACGTGCCCCTCTAAAATATCTGTCTCCTTGTTTCCTATAAGTCGCCCCCAAATGCTGAAAGGCCGCAACAAGGCCTCCCCAGAGCTTTCTCTTCTCCAAGCTAAACAAGCCCAGCTCCCTCAGCCTTTCCTTGCAGGAGAGGTGCTCCAGCCCGCTGATCGTTTTGGTCGAACTCTGTCCAATGGAGCAAAAAGCCCTTTTGCTGCGAGGCCCGTGAAACGCATGCAATGCCTGTCCCAGAGAGCCGCCTGTGTTGGGTCTGTCTGGGCTGGAGTCGCCTTTCCCTGCAGCAGCCCACACAGTGCTGTGCTCTGCACTCGTAGCAGAAACAGCACTGGTATCACTCCAGTGTTGTGCCTCTTGCTGCATAGTGCTGGCACAGCATCAGGACTCCCTCCAAGCCCAAAAGAGCCAGCAGGCTTGGGGTGGGCAAGGCATGGGGAGGGGGCATCGCCAGGGCAGCTGACCTAACCCAACCAAAGGGATATCCCATAGCTCCTGATGTCTCACTCAGCAATAAACGGGGGAGGGGGCTGTCAGGGGCTGTGGACCCCGACTCCCTCTTATACCCCCGCCCGGCCGCAGCACAGCCCCTCCATACAAATGCGGCCCCGCGCTCTTGGCCACGTCCCGCGCCTCGCTTCCCACCTCCACCGCAGGCACAGGGGGATTGTCCCCAGCCTTGTGCTGGGGACACGTGGCAGCACCCAGGCCCAGAAGTGGTGCACACAGAGCCCCCGCCCCAGCTCCTGTGGCTACGAGGTCAAACAGCCAGGGAGAGCTGGAATGGAGGGGCTAAGGGGACCACACGGCTGAGGAGACAGTGCCCGTGCTGGGCTGGAAGGACTAATCCTTGCCAGAGAACTGCCATGGGGAGCATCCACAGGGTCTGATGGCACCAAACTGGGCTCTGCCATGGGGAAAGCCTGTGCCAGGGGGCTGGGAAAGGGCCGCAGCACAGCCCCTGCTTCCTTGCTTCCTAGCTCCTCATCTGGTTGGTATCTGCAACCCCAGAGAACCGAGCAGCTTGACATGCAGAAGGCAAGGGCAACAGCACGTGGGGCAGGGAGTGGGGCTGTTAGCAAAGTGCAGATCTCCCCCAGGGCTGCAGGGTGCTCAGTGCTGCTCTGCCCATCCCTCCCACAGTGTACCAAGGTCCTGGGAACAGAGCTGTGGACAGGACTGCACCCATGCCCCTCTAACTTCCCCCACAGATCCCTTATCCCTCTGCCCCAGCATGCTCACAGGAATGCAGCAAATGTCCCTACACAGGACATTCAGGAACCGGTGATGTGCAGGAGCCCTCACCCTCACACCCAGAGGTACCCCGGTGCTGGGCTTAGGGAGCAGGATGAGGACAATATGAGGGTCCTGGGCAGTCCTTTTGGCCCTGAGGATGTGGCTGGGGCAGGAACCAGGGCCAGGGGCTGCCCAGGTCCCCCAGGGGCAGGCTGGAGATCCTGCACAGACCCAGCATGAGCCCAAACCTGTGGCACTGGGCAAACACAGCCAGTGCTGCAGCAGCTCAGGGGTCTGTCCTTGTGGGGCATGATGGAGCAGAAAACGGCCAGCCTTGAGCTGCCCCTGCAGCCTCGTACAGCATCCACACAAAACTTCCCCTGTCATGGTCTGAAGGTGAAGCTTTGACCTGGCTCTTTAGTGATCCACACATTGTGGTCTCTTGGTGCTTTCAGAAGGCTGAGTACCTGCAGTGATGCCCCAGGGCAGTGGCTGTAGCCGGGCAGGGAGGCAGCCATCAGGGCCCGGGGAGCAGCCTGGGAGCACAGAGGTACCTAAAGAGAGTTTGGGGCAGGGACAGGGATTCTGAGGCCATCCCATTCCTTAAGGATGGGTATAGCCCTGGGGTTCTGCGGGAGGGTAGAGCAGAGAGACCATCCCCAGCCACGTGCAGCACTGGGCCCCAAGGGCATTGCTGAGTCACGGACCTCTGCCGTCTGAGGGGACTGCAGTGAGCCAGCTGCTCCTGTGATGGCAGGAGGTTTTTGTATCATTTCCCCATTGCTCTGTGTCACTGTGTCTATTTAAAACCAGCATTGTAGCCACCACAGTAATAGACGGCCTCGTCGTCGGCTTGGACCCCTGTGATGGTTAACGTGTTTGTGGAGCCAGATGTGGACGCAGAGAATCTTGAAGGGATGCCTGAGGGTCTCTTGTCGTTGCTATAGATGACGGTGACAGGGCCAGTGCCAGGGGTCTTCTGCTGGAACCAGCCATACCAATATTTGCCATTACTATCAGCGCTACCCCCGGAGCAGGTGATCTCCACGTTGTCTCCTGGGTTCACCGTCTTATAAGCCGGCTGAGTACTTGCTGCCTGGACCAGGGAACCTGGAGAGGGAGAGGAGAGAGGGGAGAAAATGGGCTCAGCGAGTGCCCCACTCGCACAGCCCTCAGCGCGCAGCAGCCCAAAGGGCCCGGACGGGCGCAGCGCGTGTGTCCAGGGCACCTGAGGTGTGGGCGAGCACCGCGAGGAGGAGAGGGGCCCAGGCCATGGCGAGATCCCACCAGCTGCGAGTCCCCACGCCGACAGGGCTGTGCCACGGACCCCGACTCCCTCTTAAACCCCCGCCCGGCCAGAGCACAGCCCCTCCATGCAAATGCGGCCCCGCGCTCTTGGCCACGTCCCGCACCTCACTCGCCACCTCCCCGCCCGGCCCCTCTACCGCAGAAACAGGGGTGTTGTCCCTGGCCTCGTGCTGGGGACACGTGGCAGCACCCAGGCGCAAAGCACTCGCACACAGCCCCTTGCCTCAGACGGGGCCCTGCACTCATGTAACCAAGCAGCCAGGGAGAGCATGGACACAGGCGCTGGCGGGTACTATGGGTACTACGGGTACTACGCAGCGCTCACAGCTCCCACAGCACCGCTGTGAGGTGCAGACACCTCCGGTCTCAGCACCCCATTGCCCCATCTTCCCCTCACACAGCTTTACATGTCCGTGGCCGCTGCTGCTTTTCCCCAACACAGCCGGTGCCTGCCCAGGCACACAGGGGCAGAGCAGGTGGCAGCGGCTCAACAGAAGAGGCCCCAGGGACTGGCAGGACCCCCAGCACACCGGGGCCAGCAAAGTGCCTTGGGTTAAGGAGGCCGCCAGTGGCCGCGGCTGCGTTAGCAGGAGCCCCAAGGATGGCGAAGGGCTCAGAGTGCCGCTCGCACAGGGATGGCTGGCGTTTGTCAGCCCCGAGAGCAAGAGGCCAGCAGGTGTCTTAGCTGAGGGACCGCTCCTGGAGGGGCACCAAGGAAATGGAGACAGGCGCTTCCCGGAGGCAACAGGCACGAGAGGCAACGGGCACAGGCTGATAAACGGGGTATCACGGAATCACCGCATGGTTTGGGTAGGAAGGGACCTTACCGCCCACCTTTCCCAGCCCCCTGCCATGGGCACGCCGCCTCCCACCACACTGGGTGTCCCAAAGGCCTGTGCAGCCTGGCCTTGGGCTCTTCAGGGATGGGGCAGCCACAGCTTCTCTGGGCAGCCTGTTGCAGAGCCTCACCGCCACCGAGTGAACAATTCCTTCCTGGTATCTACTCTAAATCTTCCTGCTATCAGTATAACACCATCACCCCTCGTCCTATCACTACATGCCCCTCTAAAATGTCTACCTGCATATTTCCTATAAGTCGCCCCCAAATGCTGAAAGGCCGCAACAAGGCCTCCCCAGAGCTTTCTCTTCTCCAAGCTAAACAAGCCCAGCTCCCTCAGCCTTTCCTTGCAGGAGAAGTGCTCCAGCCTGCCGATCATTTTGGTAAAACTCTGTCCAATGGAGTAAAAAGCCTTTTTGCTGCGAGGCCCGTGAAACGCTTGCAATGCCTGTCCTGAAGAGCTGCCTGTGTTGGGTCTGTCTGGGCTGGAGTCACCTTTCCCTGCAGCAGCCCACACAGTGCTGTGCTCTGCACTCGTAGCAGAAACAGCACTGGTATCACTCCAGTGTGATGCCTCTTGCTGCATAGTGCTGGCACAGCATCAGGACTCCCTCCAAGCCCCCAAGAGCCAGCAGGCTTGGGGTGGGCAAGGCATGGGGAGGGGACATCGCCAGGGCAGCTGACCTAACCCAACCAAAGGGATATCCCATAGCTCCTGATGTCTCACTCAGCAATAAACAGGGGGCTCTGGTGGGGAGGGGACTGTCGTCCTGAACAACCGCTACGCATTTTGAGGCCCTGCTTTCCAGGATGTGGATGAACATCTCTCATTGAGGGGAAGTAGGGGATAATATTTTTCCTTTCTCTCTGTGCTTTTGTGTGGCCGTGTTGATTCATTTCTTTCATTTATTTGCCATTCCCTTTCTCTGCAATTAAACAATTCTCATCTCAACCTCAAGCTCATTGTGTTGTAACTTCTCCCCCTTCCTCTTTGAAGCGGCGGGGGGCTGAGACAGCGGTTGTGGTGGGGCTCGGCTGTCCGCTCGAGTAAAACCACCACAGTGCCGAGCCTCCATCTTGGAGGCCTTCACACCAAGACGGGACAGGCCCTGGGCAGGCGGCAGCAGCCGGCCCAGCGTGGAGCAGGGTGGGAGGAGACGATCTCCAGCTCAGCGCCAGCCCCAGCCGTCTGGGGCTTTCCCCAGCCCCAGCACCTGCGCTTCCCCCTTACTCTGCTGCTCCTCTGCCCTGGCTCCTGCAGGCAGCACAGAGGGGTTGTGCAGGAACGGGGCACGTGCCACACAGCAGGACCCAGCTCACGGGGGCATTTCCTGGCCCTACACCAGGCCCAAGCTGCAGCAGCAGGCACCCGAGGGGCCCTGGTACCACAGCAGCTTGGCCTCTCACTTCCCCATTGCTGGGACTCGCCGTGACCAGCGCTGCCATCCCAGGCACCACAGAAATAGACGGCCTCGTCCTCGGCTTGGACCCCAGTGATGGTTAACGTGTTTGTGGTGCCAGATGTGGAAACAGAGAACCATGAAGGGGTTCCAGGGGTCTCTTGTTGTTGTGGTACATCACGGTGACAGGGCCAGTGCCTGTGTCTTCTGCTGGTACCACCTGTAGCTGTTGCTCCTCCCAGCAGCTGGGTCCTGCAACATGGGTCAGGGATGGGGCTGCTGGGGCCATCCCGTCCCTGAGGGATAGGCACAGCCTTGGGACTCTTTTGGAGGGCAGAGCAGGGACAGCAGGCACGGCCACCGGCAGCACTGGGCCCCAAGGCATGTGCTAAGATGGAGACCTGTGCCACCATCTGAGGGGACAGCAGGGAGACAACTGCTCCTGTGATGGTAGGAGGTTTTTGTATCACTTCCCCATTGCTCTATGTCACTGTGACAATTTAGTACTGCCATCCCAGTCACCACAGAAATAGACGGCCTCGTCCTCGGCTTGGACCCCAGTGATAGTTAACGTGTTTGTGGTGCCAGATATGGAACCAGAGAATCGTGTAGGCATTCCCGAGGGACTGTTGTATTACTATAGATCACGGAGATAGGGACTGTGCCAGAGGTCTTGTGCTGGTACCAGCCGTAGCTGAGACTACTCCCAACAGCTGGGTCCTGCAGCATGGGGCAGGGATGGGTCTGGGACTCTTAGGACTCTTTTGTAGGGCAGAGCAGGGACAGCAGGCATGGCCACCGGCAGCACTGGGCCCTAAGGGAAGTGCTGAGTCAGGGACTTGCGCCACCATCTGACGGGACAGCAGGGAGCCAGCTTCTCCTGCAATGGTAGGAGGTTTTTGTATCACTTCCCCATTGCACTATGTCACTGTTTCAATTTAAATCCATCACTACTGTAGCTGCTCGCACAGTAATAGATGGCCTCGTCCTTGGCTTGGACCCCAGTGATGGTTAACGTGAACACGGAGCCAGATGTGGAAGCAGAGAATCGTGAGGGGATGCCCGAGGGTCTCTTGGTGTTGTCATAGATCACGGTGACAGGGGCACTGCCAGGGATCTTCTGCTGGATCCAGCCATAGTAGTTGCTACTCCCGGAGCAGGTGATCTGCACGGTGTCGCCTGGGTTCACCGACTTTGGGTCCGACTGAGTCAGCGCTGCCTGGACCAGGGAACCTGGAGAGGGAAAGGAGAGAGGAGAGAAAAAGGGCTCAGTGAGTGCCCCACACGCACTGCCCTCAGCAAGTATGCCGATTACACAAAGCTGGGATGAGTGGCCGACACGCCAGAAGGCTGTGCTGCCATTCAGCGAGACCTGGACCGGCTGGAGAGATGGGCAGGAAGAAACCAAATGAGATTTAATAAGAGCAACTGTAGAGTCCTGCACCTGGGAAGGAACAGCCCGAAGTATCAGTACAGGCTGGGGGATGACCTGCTGGAGAGGAGCTCTGAGGAGAAGGACCTGGGGGTCCTGGTGGACGACAGGTTGACCATGAGCCAGCACTGTGCCCTTGTGGCCAAGAGGGCCAATGGGATCCTGGCGTGCATTAGAAGGAGCGTGTCCAGCAGGTGAAGGGAGGTGATCCTCCCCCTCTACTCTGCCCTGGTCAGGCCTCACCTGGAGTACTGTGTCCAGTTCTGGGCTCCCCGGTACAAGAAAGACAGGGATCTCCTGGAAAGAGTCCAGCGGAGGGCCACAAAGATGATATGGGAGCTGGAGCATCTTCCCTATGAAGAAAGGCTGAGAGACCTGGGTCTGTTCAGCCTGGAGAAGAGAAGACTGAGAGGGGATCTCCTCAGTGTATATAAATATCTGAGGGGTGGGGGACAGAAGGATGTAGCCAACCTCTTCTCAGTGGTTTATGGGGATAGAACAGGGGGCAATGGCTGCAAGTTAGAGCACAGGAAGTTCCGCACTGACATGCAAAAGAACTTCTTCACGGTGAGGGTGATGGAGCATTGGAACAGACTGCCTAGGGAGACTGTGGAGGCTCCTTCTCTGGAGATATTCAAGGCCTGTCTGGACACCTACCTGGGCAGCCTGCTCTGAGGAACCTGCTTTGGCAGGGGGGTTGGACCCAATGATCTTTCGAGGAGCCTTCCAACCCCTACAGTTCTGTGATTCTGTGATTCTATGATTCTGTGATTCTGTGATTCTGTGATTCTGTGATTCTGTGATCTTCCCCCCATCCGCTCTCTTCCACCTCCACCCCCAAGCAGCGCAGTGGAACAGAGGAACGGGGGTTATGGTCAGTCTATAGCGCTTCTCCGCCACTCCTTCTCGGTCACTCTCATCCCCTGTGCTGTGGGGTCCCTCCCACGGGATTCAGTCCTTGATGAACTGATCCAGTGTGGGCTGCCCACAGGCAGCAGCTCTTCCAGAACTGCTCCAGCTATGGGTCCGTACCATGGGGTCCATCCCTCAGGAGCAAACTGCTCCAACCTGGGTCCCCCAGGGGCAGCAGGTCCTGCCACATCACCTGCTCCTGTGTGGGCTCCTGTCCACGGGTACAGCTCCGGCCCGGAATCTGCTCTGGCAGGGGTCCTTCACAGGCCACAGCCTGCACCGGGGCAGGTCCACCTGCTCCACCATGTTCTTCTCCACGGGCTGCAGCGTGGAACCTGCTCCACTGTGGTACTCCATGGGCTGCAGGGGGGCGGCCTGCTGCACCATGGTCTCTCCACAGGCCACAGGGGACGTCTGCTCTGGAGCCTGTAGCACCTCTCGCCCTCCTTCTTCACTGACCTTGGTGCCTGCAAGGCTGTTCATCACTCCACACACTCTCCCAGATACTGTGTGCAACATAATTGTTCTTTTGTTTTGTTTTTTTCTCCTTGGTTCACTGATTTTGAATCCGGCTGAGTCAGTGCTGCCTGGACCAGGGAACCTAGAGACAGAGAGGAGAGAGGGGAAAAAATGGGGCTCAGTGATTCACGAAACTCACAGTTCTGGTAATGCAGAGGGGCCCGGAACATGTCACATCGCCAAAGCCCTGCTCAGCCCTGAGGGTCAAGGGCAAAAAGCCTCCATTTCTACCTGTGGCCTGTCCCTCACTTCCAAATTACCCTGTGTCACTATACCAGCACTAGTACTGCTGTCCCAGCTAGCACAGTAATAGACGGCCTTCTCCTCATCTTATGCCTCACTGATGGTTAATGTGGCCGTGTAGCCAGATTTGGAACCAGAGAATCGTGAAGGGATGCCCAAGGATCTGTTGGTGTCACTATAGATTGTGGCGACAGGAGCACTGCCAGGGGTCTTCTGCTGGTACCAGCCATAGTAGTCGCTACCCCCGGAGCAGGTGATCTGCACGGTGTCTCCCAGGTTCGCCGTCTTTGTGGCCGGCTGACTCAGCACTGCCTGGACCAGGGAACCTGGAGAGGAAGAGAAGAGAGGGGAGAAAACGGGGCTCTGTGAGTGCCCCATATGCACTGACATCACTGCAGCCGTCCCAGGCACCACAGTAATAGACAGCCTTATCCTTAGCTTGGACCACAGTGATGGTTAACGTGTTTGTGGTGCCAGATTTGGAACCAGACAGTCGTGAAGGGATGCCAGAGTTTTTCTTTATGCTATCATAGATCATGGTGACAGGGTCAGTGCCAGGGGTCTTGTACGATTACCAGCCATAGCTCTTGGTACTCCCAGCAGCTGGGTCCTGCAGCATGGGACAGGGACGGGGCTGCTGGGGCCATCCTGTCCCTGAGGGATGGGCACAGCCCTGGGGCTTTGCGGGAGGGCAGAGCAGGGACAGCAGCCACGGCCACCTGCAGCACTGGGCCCCAAGGCAAGTGCTAAGACGGAGACCTGTGCCGCCATCTAAGGGGACAGCAGGGAGCCAGCTGCTCCTGTGATGGCAGGAGGTTTCTGTATCACTTCCCCATTGCGCTATGTCACTGTGTCAGCACTAGCACTGCTGTCGTAGCTCCCACAGTAATAGACGGCCTCGTCCTCGGCTTGGACCCCAGTGATGGTTAATGTGGCTGTGGAGCCAGATGCAGAACCAGAGAATCGAGAAGGGATGCCCGAGGGTCTGTTGCTGTCACCATAGATCACGGTGACAGGAGCACTGCCAGGGGTCTTCTGCTGGTACCAGCCATAGTAGTTGCTACTCCCGGAGCAGGTAATCTGCACGGTGTCTCCTGGGTTCACCGACTTTGAGGCCGGCTGAGTCAGCGCTGCCTGGACCAGAGAACCTGGAGAGGGAGACAAGAGAGGGGAGAAAACGGGGTCAGCGAGTGCCCCACACGCACAGCCCTCAGCGCGCAGCAGCCCAAAGGTCCCGGCCGGGCGCAGCGAGTGTGTCCAGAGCACCTGAGGTGTGGGCGAGCACCGCGAGGAGGAGAGGGGCCCAGGCCATGGCGAGATCCCACCAGCTGCACGTCCCCACGCCGACGGGGCTGTGCCGCGGACCCCGACTCCCTCTTAAACCCCTGCCCGGCCGCAGCACGGCCCCTCCATGCAAATACGGCCCCTCGCTCTCGGCCACGTCCCGCGCCTCGATCCCCACCTCCCCGCCCGGCCCCTCCACCGCAGGCACAGGGGGGTTGTCCCTGGCCTCGTGCCAAGGACACGTGGCAGCACCCAGGCGCAAAGCACTCGCACGCAGCCCCTTGCCTCAGACAGGGCCCTGCACTCATGTAACCAAGCAGACAGGGAGAGCAGGGAAACAGGCGCTGGCTGGTACTACGGGTACTATGGGTACTACGCAGCGCTCACAGCTCCCACAGCACCGCTGTGAGGTGCAGACACCTCCGGCCTCAGCACCCCATTGCCCCATCTTCCCCTCACACAGCTTTACATGTCCGTGGCCGCTGCTGCTTTTCCCCAACACAGCCGGTGCCTGCCCAGGCACACAGGGGCAGAGCAGGTGGCAGCGGCTCAACAGAAGCGGCCCCAGGGACTGGCAGGACCCCCAGCACAGTGGGGCCAGCAAAGTGCCTTGGGTTAAGGAGGCCCCCAGTGGCCGCGGCTGCGTTAGCAGGAGCCCCAAGGATGGCGAAGGGCTCAGAGTGCCGCTCGCACAGGGATGGCTGGCGTTTGTCAGCCCCAAGAGCAAGAGGCCAGCAGGTGTCTTAGCTGAGGGACCGCTCCTGGAGGGGCACCAAGGAAATGGAGACAGGCGCTTCCCGGAGGCAACAGGCACGAGAGGCAACGGGCACAGGCTGACAAACGGGGTATCACAGAATCACCGCGTTGTTTGGGTGGGAAGGGACCTTACCGCCCACCTCCCCCAGCCTCCTGCTATGGGCACGCCGCCTCCCACCACACCGGGTGTCCCAAAGGCCCGTCCAGCCTGGCCTTGGGCTCTTCAGGGATGGGGCAGCCACAGCTTCTCTGGGCAGCCTGTTGCAGAGCCTCACCGCCACTGAGTGAACAATTCCTTCCTGATATCTACTCTAAATCTTCCTGCTATCATTTTAACACCATCACTCCTTGTCCTATCACTTCGTGCTCCTCTAAAATATCTGTCTCCTTGTTTCCTATAAGTCGCCCCCAAATGCTGAAAGGCTGCTACAAGGCCTCCCCAGAGCTTTCTCATCTCCACGCTAAACAAGCCCAGCTCCCTCAGCCTTTCCTTGCAGGAGAGGTGCTCCAGCCCGCTGATCGTTTTGGTCGAACTCTGTCCAATGGAGCAAAAAGCCCTTTTGCTGCGAGGCCCGTGAAATGCATGCAATGCCTGTCCCAGAGAGCCGCATGTGTTGGGTCTGTCTGGGCTGGAGTCGCCTTTCCCTGCAGCAGCCCACACAGTGCTGTGCTCTGCACTCGTAGCAGAAACAGCACTGGTATCACTCCAGTGTGGTGCCTTTTGCTGCATAGTGCTGGCACAGCATCAGGACTCCCTCCAAGCCCCCAAGAGCCAGCAGGTTTGGGGTGGGCAAGGCACGGGGAGGGGACATCGCCAGGGCAGCTGACCTAACCCAACCAAAGGGATATCCCATAGCTCCTGATGTCTCACTCAGCAATAAACAGGGGGCTCTGGTGGGGAGGGGGCTGTCCTTCTGAACAACTGCTACGCATTTTGAGGCCCTGCTTCCCAGGACGTGGCCGAAAATTATGAGTTGAGGGGGAGTAGGGGATAATATTTTTCCTTTCTCCATGTGCTTTCGCATGGCCTTGTTTATTCTTTTGTTTCTTTTACTCCACATTCACTTTCTTTTTAATTAAACTCTCTTAAATTAAATTAAATATAATTCTCATTTCAACCTCAAAATCTTTGTCTTTTATTTTCTCTCTCTTCCTCTTTGAAGCGGCGGGGGGCTGAGACAGCGGTTGTGGTGGGTCTCGGCTGCCCGCTCGAGTAAAACCACCACAGTGCCGAGCCTCCATCTTGGAGGCCTTCACACCAAGACGGGACAGGCCCTGGGCAGGCGGCAGCAGCCGGCCCAGCGTGGAGCAGGGTGGGAGGAGACGATCTCCAGCTCAGCGCCAGCCCCAGCCGTCTGGGGCTTTCCCCAGCCCCAGCACCTGCGCTTCCCCCTTACTCTGCTGCTCCTCTGCCCTGGCTCCTGCAGGCAGCACAGAGGGGTTGTGCAGGAACGGGGCACATGCCACACAGCAGGACCCAGCTCACGGGGGCATTTCCTGGCCCTAGACCAGGCCCAAGCTGCAGCAGCAGGCACCCGAGGGGCCCTGGTACCACAGCAGCTTGGCCTCTCACTTCCCCATTGCTGGGACTCGCCGTGACCAGCGCTGCCATCCCAGGCACCACAGAAATAGACGGCCTCGTCCTTGGCTTGGACCCCAGTGATGGTTAACGTGGCTGTGGAGCTAGATTTCGAACCAGAGAATCATGAAGGGATGCCCGAGGGTCTCTTGTCATTGCTATAGATCACGGTGACAGGGGCACTGCCAGGGGCCTTCTTGGCGAGACCCCACCAGCTGCGCGTCCCCACGCCGACGGGGCTGTGCCGCAGACGCTGCAAGTGGCTGTAACTGGTCTCTCTGATCTGCCCTCCCGCAGAACCCCAAGGTTCCGCCCTTCCCTCAAGGAAGGGATGGCCCTAGCAGCCCCTTCCCTGCCCCAAACTGCAGGGCCCTTGTACCCCGGTGCTCCCAGGCTGCTCCCTGGGCCCTGACGGCTGCCTCCCTGCCCGGGTACAGCCACTGCCCTGGGGCATCTCTGCAGGGACTCAGACTGCATAAAGCACCAAGAGACCACAATGTGTGGATCACTAAAGTGATCCACAGACTGTGGACGGCCTCATCAGTGCTGCTCTGCCCATCCCTCCCACAGTGTACCAAGGTCCTGGGAACAAGATAGACGGCGTCATCCTCGGCTTGGACCCTATTGATGGTTAACGTATTCGTGGTTTCAGATGTGGAACCAGAGAATCGTGAAGTGATGCCTGAGGGTTTCTTGTCATTGCTACACATCATGGACACAGGGCCAGTGCCACGGGTTTTTCGCTAGTACCAGCCATAGTGGTTGATAATCCCATCAGCTGCGTCCTGTACTATGGGTCAGGGATGGGGCTGCTGGGGCCATCCCATCCCTGAGGGATAGGCACAGCCTTGTGACTCTTTTGGAGGGCAGAGCAGGAACAGCAGGCACGGCCACCTGCAGCACTGGGCCCCAAGGGAAGTGCTGAGTCAGGGACCTGCGCTACAATCGGAGGGGACAGCAGGGAGCCAGCTGCTCCTGCAGTGGCAGAAGGTTGTTGTATCACTTCCCGATTGCCAGCCCTGAGCTGCCCCTGCAGCCTCATACAGTGGCCACACAAAATAACTCCTGTCATGTTCTGAAGGTGAAGCTCTGACCTGGCTCTCTAGCGATCCACACGTTGTGGTCTCTTGCTGCTTTCTGCAGGCTGAGCCCCTGCAGTGATGCCCTAGGGCAGGGAGGCAGCCTTCAGGGACCGGGGAGCAGCCTGGGAGCACAGGGGTACCAGAGCCCTGCAGTTTGGGGCAGGGAAGGTGCTGCTGGGGCCATCCCATCCCTGAGGGATGAGCACAACCCTGGGGTTCTGTGGGAGGGCAGACCAGGGAGAGCAGGCACAGCCACTTGCAGCACAGAGCAGCAAGGGCAGTAATGAGATGGGGACGTGCGCCACCATCTGAGGGGACAGCAGGGAGCCAGCTGCTCCTGTGATGGCAGGAGGTTTATGTATCACTTCCCCATTGTGCTGTGACACTGTGATACCAACATAACTGCTTTCGAAGCTCCCACAGTAATAGACGGCCTCATCCTCGGCTTGGACCCCAGTGATGGTTAAAGTGGACACGGAGCCAGATGTGGAAGCCGAGAATCGAGAAGGGATGCCTGAGGGTCTGTTGGTGTTGTAGCAAATCACGGTGACAGGGGCACTGCCAGGGGTCTTCTGCTGGAACCAGCCATAATAGCAACTGCCATAGTAGGTACCACCCCCGGAGCAGGTGATCTGCACGGTGCCTCCCAGGTTCACCGACTTCGGCTCCAACTGAGTCAGCGCTGCCTGGACCAGGGAACCTGGAGAGGGAGAGGAGAGAGGAGAGAAAATGGGGCTCAGCTAGTTCCCCACACACACAGCCCTCCGCACACAGCAGGGGAACGAGGCCAGGGCCCCGTTGCCCAAAGGGCCTGGCTGGGCGCAGCGAGTGTGTCCAGGGCACCTGAGGTGTGGGAGAGCACCACGAGGAGGAGAGGGGCCCAGGCCATGGCGAGATCCCACCAGCTGCGAGTCCCCACGCCGATGGGGCTGTGCCGCGGACCCCGACTCCGTCTTAAACCCCCACCTGGCTGCAGCACGGCCCCTCCATGCAAATGCGGCCCCGCGCTCTCGGCCACGTCCCGCGCCTCGATCCCCACCTCCCCGCCTGGCCCCTCCACCGCAGGCACAGGGGGGTAGTCCCCGGCCTCGTGCTGGGGACACGTGGCAGCACCCAGGCCCAGAAGTGGTGCACACGGAGCCCCCGCCCCAGCTCCTGTGGCTACAAGGCCAAACAGCTGGGGACAGCTGGAATGGAGGGGCCCGTGCTGGGCTGGAAGGACTAATGCTTCCAGAGAACTGCCATGGGGAGCATCCACAGGGTCTGATGGCAACCAACTGTGCTCTGCCATGGGGAAAGCCTGTCCCAGGGGGCTGGGAAAGGGCCGCAGCACAGCCCCTGCTTCCTTGCTTCCTAGCTCCTCATCTGGTTGGTATCTGCCACCCCAGAGAACCGAGCAGCTTGACATGCAGAAGGCAAGGGCAGCAGCACGTGGGGCAGGGAGTGGGGCTGTTAGCAAAGTGCAGATCTCCCCCAGGGCTGCAGGTGCTCGGTGCTGCTCTGCCCATCCCTCCCACAGTGTACCAAGGTCCTGGGAACAGGGCTGTGGACAGGACTGCACCCATGCCCCTCTAACCTCCCCCACAGATCCCTTATCCCTCTGCTCCAGCATGCTCACAGGAATGCAGCAAATGTCCCTACACAGGACATTCAGGAACTGGTGATGTGCAGGAGCCCTCACCCTCACACCCAGAGGTAGCCCCGGTGCTGGGGTTAGGGAGCAGGATGAGAACAGGAACAGGGTCCTGGGCAGTTCTTTTGGCCCTGGGGACGTGGCTGGGGCAGGGACCAGGGCCAGGGGCTGCCCAGGTCCCCCAGGGGCAGGCTGAAGATCCTGCACAGACCCAGCATGAGCCCAAAGCTCTGGCACTGGGCAAACACAGCCAGTGCTGCAGCAGCTCAGGGGTCTGTCCTTGTGGGGCATGATGGAGCAGAAAACGGCCAGTCCTGAGCTGCCCCTGCAGCCTCGTACAGCATCCACACAAAACATCTCCTGTCATGGTCTGAAGGTGAAGCTTTGACCTGGCTCTTTAGTGATCCACACATTGTGGTCTCTTGGTGCTTTCAGAAGGCTGAGTACCTGCAGGGATGCCCCAGGGCAGTGGCTGTAGCTGGGAAGGGAGGCAGCCATCAGGGCCCCGGGAGCAGCCTGGGGGCACAGGGTTACCTGTGGCCTGCGGCTTGGGGCTGTGATGGAGCTCCTGCAGACATCCCATATCCCTGAGGGATGGGCAGAGTCCTGGGGATCTGCGGGAGTGCAGGGCAGAGAGACCAGGCACAGCCACTTGCACCAGTGGGCCCCAAGGGTACTGCTGAGTCACGGACCTGTGCCATCTGAGGGGACAGAAGGGAGCCAGCTGCTCCAGTGATGGCAGGAGGTTTTTGTATCACTTCCCCATTGCGCTGTGTCACTGCGCCAATTTAAGACCACCACCGTAGCCACCACAGTAATAGACAGCCTCATCCTCAGCTTGGACCCCAGTGATGGTTAACGTGTTTGTGGAGCCAGATGTGGACGCAGAGAATCGTGAAGGGATGCCTGAGGGTCTCTTGTCATTGCCATAGATCACGGTGACAGGGCCAGTGCCAGGGGTCTTCTGCTGGTACCAGCCATACCAATATTTGCCATTACTATCAGCATTACCCCCGGAGCAGGTGATGTCCACGTTGTCTCCTGGGTTCACTGTCTTCGAGGCCGGCTGAGTAGTTGCTGCCTGGACCAGGGAACCTGGAGAGGGAGACGAGAGAGGGGAGAAAACAGGGTCAGCGAGTGCCCCACACGCACAGCCCTCAGCGCGCAGCAGCCCAAAGGGCCCGGTCGGGCGCAGTGAGTGTGTCTAGGGCATCTGAGGTGTGGGCGAGCACTGTGAGGAGGAGAGGGGCCCAGGCAATGTCGAGATCCCACCAGCTGCGCGTCCCCACGCCGACGGGGCTGTGCCGCGGACCCCGACTCCCTCTTAAACCCATGGTGAGAGGGACCGCTCCTGCAGGGGCACCAAGGAAATGGAGACAGGCGCTTCCCGGAGGCAACAGGCACTGGCACAAGAGGCAACGGGAACAGGCTGACAAACGGGGTATCACAGAATCACCGCATGGTTTGGGTAGGAAGGGACCTTACCGCCCACCTACTCCAGACTCCTGCCATGGGCACGCCGCCTCCCATCACACCAGGTGTCCTAAAGGCCTGTGCAGCCTGGCCTTGGGCTCTTCAGGGATGGGGCAGCCACAGCTTCTCTGGGCAGCCTGTTGCAGAGCCTCACCGCCACCGAGTGAGCAATTCCTTCCTGGTATCTACTCTAAATCTGCCTGGTATCAGTTTAGCACCATCACCCCTTGTCCTATCACTACGTGACTGTTCCTGGCAGCCAAGAAGGCCAACCCTATCCTGGGATGCATCAAGCACAACATCTCCAGTCGGTCAAGGGAGGTGATTCTCCTGCTCCACTCTACGCTAGTGCGGCCTCACCTCTGGTACTGCGTGCAGTTCTGCGCACCACAGTACACGAAGGACATTAAACTGTTGGAAGGCGTCCAGAGGAGGGCGACGAAGATGGTGAAGGGCCTAGAGGGGAAGACGTATGAGGAGCGGCTGATGGAGCTGGGCCTGTTCAGCCTGGAGAAGAGGAGGCTGAGGGGGGACCTCATTGCAGTCTACAACTTCCTCTTGAGCAGGAGTGGAGAGGCAGGTGACCTATTCTCTGTAAACACCAGTGATAGGACCTGCTGTAACAGTGTTAAGCTGAGGCAGGGGACGTTTAGGCTGGACATCAGGAAGAGGTTCTTCACCGAGAGGGTGGTTGCACACTGCAGCAGGCTCCCCAGGGACGTAGTCACTGCACCAAGCCTGTCTGAATTTCAAAAGCGTTTGGGCTGTGCACTTAATGACATGGTCTAAACTTTTGGGTAGACCTGTGCGGTGCCAGGAGTTGGACTCGATCCTCACGGGTCCCTTCCAACTCGGGATATTCTATGATTCTGTGAAATCACTCTCATCTCAAACCTCGAGCTCTTCGTGTTGTAATTTCTCCCCCTTCCTCTTTGAAGCGGCGGGGGGCTGAGACAGCGGTTGTGGTGGGGCTCGGCTGCCCGCTCGAGTAAAACCACTACATTGCCAAACCTCCATCTTGGAGGCCTTCACACCAAGACAGGACAGGCCCTGGGCAGGCGGCAGCAGCCGGCCCAGCGTGGAGCAGGGTGGGAGGAGACGATCTCCAGCTCAGAGCCAGCCCCAGCTGTCTGGGGCTTTCCCCAGCCCCAGCACCTGCGCTTCCCCCTTACTCTGCTGCTCCTCTGCCCTGGCTCCTGCAGGCAGCACAGAGGGGTTGTGCAGGAACGGGGCACGTGCCACACAGCAGGACCCAGCTCACGGGGGCATTTCCTGGCCCTACACCAGGCCCAAGCTGCAGCAGCAGGCACCCGAGGGGCCCTGGTACCACAGCAGCTTGGCCTCTCACTTCCCCATTGCTGGGACTTGCCGTGACCAGCGCAGCCATCCCAGGCACCACAGAAATAGACGGCCTCGTCCTCGGCTTGGACCCCAGTGATGGTTAACGTGTTTGCGGTGCCAGATGTGGAATCAGAGAACCATGAAGGGCTTCCAGGGGTCCTGGACCAGGGAACCTGGAGAGGGAGAGGAGAGAGGGGAGAAAACGGGGCTCATGGAGTGCCCTGCACACAAAACCATCTTCATGTACTAAGAAGTGGATCAACATCTCTGGAAGAGAAGAGTCCACAGCTGCCCCCTTGAGGGAAGAGGGCAGAAAAACGTTGTCTTTAGCACCAGTCTGTTGCTCACTTCCACATATCCCTGTGTCACTAAATCAGTACCACTGCTGTCCCTGCTCCCACAGTAATAGACGGCCTCTTCCTCAGCTTGGACCCCAGTGACGGTTAACGTGGCCGTGGAGCCAGACAAGGAACCAGAGAATCGTGAAGGCATGCCCAAGTGTCTGTTGGTGTTTCTGTACATCAAGGTGACAGGGCCAATGCCAGGGGTCTTCTGCTGGTACCAGACATAACTGTAGCTACTCCCAGAGCAAGTGATCTGCATGGTGTCTCATGGTCTCACAAGGTTAGAGGCTCTCTGATTCTGTGTTCCATGAACCAGGGAAGCTAGAGAGGGCGAGGAGAGTGTGGAGAAAACGAGGCTCAACAAATTAATAGACTTACAACTGTGGTCATGCAGAGGGACCAGGAACCTGCCTCAGCACCTAAGCCCTGCTCAGCCCTAAGGGACAAGGGCAGAAAGCCTCCATTTCCAGGTGTGGTCTATCCCTCATGCCCTCTTTGCTCTGTGTCACTATATAAGCACCAGCACTGCTGTCCCAGCTCCCACAATAATAGACAGCCTTGTCCTCGGCTTGGATACCAGTGATGGTTAATGTGCCCGTGTAGTCAGATGCAAAACCAGACAATCGCAAAGGGATGCCTGAGGGTCTCTTGTTGTTCTGGTAGATCACGGTGACTGGGCCAGTGCTAGGGGTCTTCTACTGGTACCAGCAATAATAATACCTGTATTTACCATCACTGGCAGCGATAGCCCTGGAGCAGGTGATCTCCAAGTTTCCACCCGGGTTCACCATCTTTCAGGCCGGCTGAGTAAGCGATGCCTGTCATGGTCTGAAGGTGAAGCTCTGACCTGGCTCTCTAGCGATCCACACATTGTGGTCTCTTGCTGCTTTCTGCAGGCCGAGCCCCTGCAGTGATGCCCTAGTGCAGGGAGGCAGCCTTCAGGGACCGGGGAGCAACCTGGGAGCACAGGTGTACCTGGGCCCTGCAGCTTGGAGCAGAGATGGAGCTGCTGGGTCCATCCCATCCCTGAGGGATGGGCACAATCCTGGGGTTCTGTGGGAGGGCAGGGCACAGAGACCAGGCACAGCCACTTGCGGCACAGAGATACAAGGGCAGCAATGAGACGGGGACGTGTGCCACCATCTGAGGAGACAGCAGGGAGCCAGCTGCTCCTGTGATGGCAGGAGGTTTTTGTATCACTTCCCCATTGCTCTGTATCACTGTGACACCAACATAGCTGCTTTCGTAGTTCCCACAGTAATAGACGGCCTCGTCCTCAGCTTGGACCCCAGTGATGGTTAACGTTGACACGGAGCCAGATGTGGAAGCAGAGAATCGAGAAGGGATACCCGAGGGTCTGTTGGTGTTGCCATAGATCACGGTGACAGGGGCACTGCCAGGGGTCTTCTGCTGGTACCAGCCATAGCTGCCACTACCCCCGGAGCAAGTGATATGCACGGTGTCTCCTGGGTTCGCCGACTTTGAGGCCGGCTGAGTCAGCGCTGCCTGGACCAAGGAACCTGGAGAAGGAAAAGAGAGAGGGGAGAAAATGGGGCTCAGCGAGTGCCCCACATGCACAGCCCTCAGCGCGCAGCAGCGGGACGAGGCCAGGGCTCCATTGCCCAAAGGGCCCGGCCGGGCACAGCGAGTGTGTCCAGGGCACCTGAGGTGTGGGCGAGCACCGCGAGGAGGAGAGGGGCCCAGGCCATGGCGAGATCCCACCAGCTGCGAGTCCCCACGCCGACGGGGCTGTGCCACGGACCCCGACTCCCTCTTAAACCCCCGCCCGGCCGCAGCACGGCCCCTCCATGCAAATGCGGCCCCGCGCTCTTGGAAACGTCCCGCACCTCGCTCCCCTCCTCCCCGCCCGGCCCCTCCACCGCAGGCACAGGGGGGTTGTCCCCGGCCTCGTGCTGGGGACACGTGGCAGCACCCAGGCACAAAGCGCTCGCACGCAGCCCCTTGCCTCAGACTGGGCCCTGCACTCATGTAACCAAGCAGACAGGGAGAGCAGGGACACAGGCGCTGGCTGGTACTACGGGTACTACGGGTACTACGCAGCGCTCACAGCTCCCACAGCACCGCTGTGAGGTGCAGACACCTCCGGCCTCAGCACCCCATTGCCCCATCTTCCCCTCACACAGCTTTACATGTCCGTGGCCACTGCTGCTTTTCCCCAACAGAGCCGGTGCCTGCCCAGGCACACAGGGGCTGAGCAGGTGGAAGCGGCTCAACAGAAGAGGCCCCAGGGACTGGCAGGACCCCCAGCACAGCGGGGCCAGCAAAGTGCCTTGGGTTAAGGAGGCCCCCAGCGGCTGCGTTAGCAGGAGCCCCGAGGATGGCGAAGGGCTCAGAGCGCCGCTCGCATGGGGACGGATGGCGTTTGTCAGCCCCAAGAGCAAGAGGCCAGCAGGTGTCTTAGCTGAGGGACCGCTCCTGCAGGGGCACCAAGGAAATGGAGACAGGCGCTTCCCGGAGGCAACAGGCACGAGAGGCAACGGGAACAGGCTGACAAATGGGGTATCACAGAATCACCGCGTTGTTTGGGTGGGAAGGGACCTTACCGCCCACCTCCCCCAGCCCCCTGCCATGGGCACGCCACCTCCCACCACACCGGGTGTCCTAAAGGCCTGTGCAGCCTGGCCTTGGGCTCTTCAGGGATGGGGCAGCCACAGCTTCTCTGGGCAGCCTGTTGCAGAGCCTCACCGCCACCGAGTGAACAATTCCTTCCTGGTATCTACTCTAAATCTTCCTGCTATCAGTTTAACACCATCACCCCTTGTCCTATCACTACGTGCCCCTCTAAAATATCTGTCTCCTTGTTTCCTATAAGTCGCCCCCAAATGCTGAAAGGCCGCAACAAGGCCTCCCCAGAGCTTTCTCTTCTCCAAGCTAAACAAGCCCAGCTCCCTTAGCCTTTCCTTGCAGGAGAGGTGCTCCAGCCCACCGATCGTTTTGGTCGAACTCTGTCCAATGGAGCAAAAAGCCTTTTTGCTGCGAGGCCCGTGAAACGCATGCAACGCCTGTCCCGGAGAGCCGCCTGTGTTGGGTCTGTCTGGGCTGGAGTCACCTTTCCCTGCAGCAGCCCACACAGTGCTGTGCTCTGCACTCGTAGCAGAAACAGCACTGGTATCACTCCAGTGTGATGCCTCTTGCTGCGTAGTGCTGGCACAGCATCAGGACTCCCTCCAAGCCCCCAAGAGCCAGCAGGCTTGGGGTGGGCAAGGGATAGGGAGGGGACATCGCCAGGGCAGCTGACCTAACCCAACCAAAGGGATATCTCATAGCTCCTGATGTCTCACTCAGCAATAAACAGGGGGCTCTGGTGGGGAGGGGACTGTCGTCCTGAACAACCGCTACGCATTTTGAGGCCCTGCTTTCCAGGATGTGGATGAACATCTCTCATTGAGGGGAAGTAGGGGATAATATTTTTCCTTTCTCTCTGTGCTTTTGTGTGGCCGTGTTGATTCATTTCTTTCATTTATTTGCCATTCCCTTTCTCTGCAATTAAACAATTCTCATCTCAACCTCAAGCTCATTGTGTTGTAACTTCTCCCCCTTCCTCTTTGAAGCGGCGGGGGGCTGAGACAGCGGTTGTGGTGGGGCTCGGCTGTCCGCTCGAGTAAAACCACCACAGTGCCGAGCCTCCATCTTGGAGGCCTTCACACCAAGACGGGACAGGCCCTGGGCAGGCGGCAGCAGCCGGCCCAGCGTGGAGCAGGGTGGGAGGAGACGATCTCCAGCTCAGCGCCAGCCCCAGCCGTCTGGGGCTTTCCCCAGCCCCAGCACCTGCGCTTCCCCCTTACTCTGCTGCTCCTCTGCCCTGGCTCCTGCAGGCAGCACAGAGGGGTTGTGCAGGAACGGGGCACGTGCCACACAGCAGGACCCAGCTCACGGGGGCATTTCCTGGCCCTACACCAGGCCCAAGCTGCAGCAGCAGGCACCCGAGGGGCCCTGGTACCACAGCAGCTTGGCCTCTCACTTCCCCATTTCTGGGACTCGCCGTGACCAGCGCAGCCATCCCAGGCACCACAGAAATAGACAGCCTCATCCTCGGCTTGGACCCCAGTGATGGTTAACGTGTTTGTGGTGCCAGATGTGGAACCACAGAAAATCGTGAAGGCATTCCCGAGGGACTGTTGTATTGCTATAGATCACGGAGGCAGGGACTGTGCCAGAGGTTTTGTACTAGTACAAGCCATAGCTGATGCTACTCCCAACAGCTGGGTCCTGCAGCATGGGGCAGGGATCGGTCTCCAGGGGCCATCCTGTCCCTGAGAGATGGGCACAGCCCTGGGGCTTTGCGGGAGGGCAGAGCAGGGACAGCAGCCACGGCCACCTGCAGCACTGGGCCCCAAGGCAAGTGCTAAGACGGAGACCTGTGCCGCCATCTAAGGGGACAGCAGGGAGCCAGCTGCTCCTGTGATGGCAGGAAGTTTTTGTATCACTTCCCCATTGCGCTATGTCACTGTGTCAGCACTAGCACTGCTGTCGTAGCTCCCACAGTAATAGACGGCCTCGTCCTCGGCTTGGACCCCAGTGATGGTTAATGTGGCTGTGGAGCCAGATTTGGAACCAGAGAATCGAGAAGGGATGCCCGAGGGTCTGTTGCTGTCACCATAGATCACGGTGACAGGGGCACTGCCAGGGGTCTTCTGCTGGTACCAGCTGTAGTAGTTTCTACTCCCGGAGCAGGTAATCTGCACGGTGTCTCCTGGGTTCACCAACTTTGAGGCCGGCTGAGTCAGCGCTGCCTGGACCAGGGAACCTGGAGAGGGAGAGGAGACAGAGGAGAAAATGGGGCTCAGCGAGTGCCCTGCACACAAAACCATCTTCATGTACTAAGAAGGGGATCAACATCTCTGGAAGAGAAGAGTCTACAGCTGCCCCCTTGAGGGAAGAGGGCAGAAAAACTTTGTCTTTAGCACCAGTCTGTTGCTCACTTTCACATATCCCTGTGTCACTAAATCAGCACCACTGCTGTCCCTGCTCCTACAGTAATATGTAGCCTATTCCTCAGCTTGGACCCCAGTGATGGTTAAGGTGGCTGTGGAGCCAGATAAGGAACCAGAGAATCGTGAAGGGATACCCGAGGGTCTGTTGCTGTTCTCATAGATCATGGTGACAGGGTCAATGCTGGGGTTTTTCTGCTGATACCAGGCATACCAATATTTGCCATCACTCGTAGCGCTACCTCCAGAGCAGGTGATCTGCATGGTTCCTGCCAGGTTTGCCAACTTTGAGGCCAGCTGAGTCAGTGCTACCTGGACCTGGGAACCTGGAGAGGGAGAGGAGAGAGGGGTTGGACCCAGTGTCCCAACCATCTTTCGAGTTCCCTTCCAACTCATTGAATTCTGTAATTCTGTGATTCTGTGAAAACGGGGCTCAGCGAGTTCCCCACACGCACAGCCCTCACCATGTAGCAGCAGGATGGGGATGGTCCCAGTGCCAAAAGATCTTGGTCCCACCCAGGGAACCACAGCCCCACACACAGACAATAGATAGAGTCCCAGGGCCACTGCAAGGAGAGCTGGAGGCAGCAGCAATAGAGGCATCAACAGCGGTAGGCAGTTTGACTGGGGACAATATAAATCCATGCCTGATTTAGGGACAGGAACAAGGCACACTTCACATACAACAAGGAACAATGGGGAGGACGTTCACAGTCAGGAAAATAGGGAGGGAATAAGAATCTGGCTACTGCAACAGCTATGTACAACCAAGAGGAAGGATAGAAAGCCTTCCTAGGGCTTTGAATTCTCCCACATCTTGTAACTCACTGTCACTGTACAGCACTCCAGCTGTTGTCATAGCCACCACAGTAATAGACAGCCTCATCCTCGGTTTCGACCCCAGTGATGGTTAATGTGGCTGCGGAGCCAGATATGGAACCAGAGATTCATGAAGGGATGCCCGAGGGTCTGTTGGTGTCACTATAGATCGCGGCAACAGGAGCACTGCCAGCGGTCGTCTGCTGGTACCAGCCATAGGAGTCGCTACCCAAGGAGCAGGTGATCTGCACGGTGTCTCCCAGGTTCGCCGTCTTTGTGGCCGGCTGACTCAGCACTGCCTGGACCAGGGAACCTGGAGAGGAAGAGAAGAGAAGGGAGAAAACAGGGCTCAGTGAGTGCCCCATACGCACTGACATCACTGCAGCCATCCCAGGCACCACAGTAATAGACAGCCTCATCCTTAGCTTGGACCACAGTGACGGTTAACGTGTTTGTGGTGCCAGATGTGGAACGAGACAGTCGTGAAGGGATGCCAGAGTTTTTCTTTATGCTATCATAGATCATAGTGACTGGGCCAGTGCCAGGGGTCTTGTACGATTACCAGCCATAGCTCTTGGTACTCCCAGCAGCTGGGTGCTGCAGCATGGGGCAGGGATGGGGCTGCTGGGGCCATCCTGTCCCTGAGGGATGGGCACAGCCCTGGGGCTTTGCGGGAGGGCAGAGCAGGGACAGCAGCCACGGCCACCTGCAGCACTGGGCCCCAAGGCAAGTGCTGAGACAGAGACGTGTGCCAACATCTGAGGGGACAGCAGGGAGCCAGCTGCTCCTGTGATGGCAGGAGGTTTTTGTATCACTTCCCCATTGCACTGTGACACTGTGTCACCAGTACCACTGCTGTCGTAGGCACCACAGTAATAGACGGCCTCGTCCTCGGCTTGGACCCCAGTGATGGTTAATGTGGCTGTGGAGCCAGATTTGGAACCAGAGAATCGAGAAGGGATGCCTGAGGGTCTTTTGCTGTTGTAGTAGATCACGGTGACAAGGGCAGTGCCAGGGGTCTTCTGCTGGTACCAGCCATAGTAGCTGCTACCCCCGGAGCAGGTGATCTGCACGGTGTCTCCTGGGTTCACCGACTTCGAGGCCGGCTGAGTAATCGCTGCCTGGACCAGGGAACCTGGAGAGGGAGAGGAGAGAGGGGAGAAAACGGGGTCAGCGAGTGCCCCACACGCACAGCCCTCAGCGCGCAGCAGCCCAAAGGGCCCGGCCGGGCGCAGTGAGTGTGTCCAGGGCACCTGAGGTGTGGGCGAGCACCGCGAGGAGGAGAGGGGCCCAGGCCATGGCGAGATCCCACCAGCTGCGCTTCCCCACACCGACGGGGCTGTGCCGCGGACCCCGACTCCCTCTTAAACCCCTGCCCGGCCGCAGCACGGCCCCTCCATGCAAATGCGGCCCCGCGCTCTCGGCCACGTTCTGCGCCTCGCTCCCCACCTCCCCACCCGGCCCCTCCACCGCAGGCACAGGGGGGTAGTCCTTGGCCTTGTGCTGGGGACACGTGGCAGCACCCAGGCCCAGAAGTGGAGCACATGGAGCCCCCGCCCCAGCTCCTGTGGCTATGAGGTCAAACACCTGGGGAGAGCTGGAATGGAGGGGCTAAGGGGACCACACGGCTGAGGAGATGGTGCCCTGCTGGGCTGGAAGGACTAATCTTTGCCAGAGAACTGCCATGGGGAGCATCCACATGGTCTGATGGCAACCAACTGTGCTCTGCCATGGGGAAAGCCTGTCCCAGGGGGCTGGGAAAGGGCCGCAGCACAGCCCCTGCTTGCTTGCTTCCTAGCTCCTCATCTGGTTGGTATCTGCCACCCCAGAGTCCCGGGCAGCTTGACATGCAGAAGGCAAGGGCAGCAGCATGTGGGGCAGGGAGTGGGGCTGTTAGCAAAGTGCAGATCTCCCCCAGGGCTGCAGGTGCTCGGTGCTGCTCTGCCCATCCCTCCCACAGTGTACCAAGGTCCTGGGAACAGGGCTGGGGACAGGACTTCACCCATGCCCCTCTAACTTCCCCCACAGATGCCTTATCCCTCTGCCCCAGCATGCTCACAGGAATGCAGCAAATGTCCCTACACAGGACATTCAGGAACCGGTGATGTGCAGGAGCCCTCACCCTCACACCCAGAGGTAGCCCCGGTGCTGGGCTTAGGGAGCAGGATGAGGACAGGAGCAGGGTCCTGGGCAGTCCTTTTGGCCCTGGGGACGGGGCTGCGGCAGGGACCAGGGCCAGGGGCTGCCCAGGTCCCCCAGGGGCAGGCTGGAGATCCTGCACAGACCCAGCATGAGCCCAAACCTGTGGCACTGGGCAAACACAGCCAGTGCTGCAGCAGCTCAGGGGTCTGTCCTTGTGGGGCATGATGGAGCAGAAAACGGCCAGTCCTGAGCTGCCCCTGCAGCCTTGTACAGCATCCACACAAAACATCCCCTGTCATGGTCTGAAGGTGAAGCTTTGACCTGGCTCTTTAGTGATCCATACATTGTGGTCTCTTGGTGCTTTCTGCAGGCTGAGTCCCCGCAGTGATGCCCCAGGGCAGTGGCTGTAGCCGGGCAGGGAGGCAGCCTTCAGGGCCCGGGGAGCAGCCTGGGAGCACCGGGGTACCAGGGCCCTGCAGTTTGGGGAAGGGATGGGTCTGCTGGGGCCATCCCATCCCTGAGGGAAGGGCTTCTGTGGTAGGGCAGAGCAGGGACAGCAGGCACTGTCACTTGCAGCACTGGGCTCCAAGGGAAATGATGAGATGGGGACCTGTGCCACCCTCTGAGAGGACAGCAGGGATCCAGCTGCTCCAGTGATGGCAGGAGGTTTTTGTATCACTTCCCCATTGCTCTGTGTCACTGTGTCAGCACTAGCACTGCTGTCGTAGCCACCACAGTAATAGACAGCCTCATCCTCAGCTTGGACCCCAGTGATGGTTAAGGTGTTTGTGGAGCCAGATGTGGACGCAGAGAATTGTGACGGGATGCCCGAGGGTCTGTTGGTGTTGTAGTAGATCACCGTGACTGGGGCACTGCCAGGGGTCTTCTGCTGGAACCAGCCATAACTGTAGCTGCCAAAGTAGGTACCACCCCCGGAGCAGATGATCTGCACGATGCCTCCCAGGTTCACCGACTTCGGCTCCGACTGAGTAATCGCTGCCTGGACCAGGGAACCTGGAGAGGGAGAGGAGAGAGGGGAGAAAATGGGGCTCAGCGAGTGCCCCACACGCACAACCCTCACCCCACAGTAGCTGGACAAACCCAAACCTGGAGGCTCTTACAACACCGAGGCACTGACAGCGCTGAACATAGAGCACCTTGCAAGAGCTCCACAGCCTTGCAAGGACACCTGCCAGAAAAGGGGATGCTGAAAACCACAAACGGTGGAGAAGGGATTGGGCCAGGACTATATTTGATGAATTGAGCCCAGCCCAGCCACCTCCCCAGGGCACTGGGGCATGAAAGGGAGGAAACTCACAGCTGTGGTCAGGCAGAGGGGCCAGAAACCAGCCTCATCCCCACAGCCCTGCTGAGCGCTGGAGGAGAAGTGTAGAAAGCCTCCATTTCTAGCTGTGGCCTGTCCCTCACTTCCACATTGCTCTGTGTCACTATACCAGCACTAGCACTGCTGTCGTGGCTTCCAGAGTCATAGACGGCCTCATCCTCAGCTTAGACCCCAGTGATGGTTAACGTGGCTGTGGAGCCAGATTTGGATCCAGAGAATCGAGAAGGGATGTCCAAGGGTCTGTCGGTATTGTCATAGATCACGGTGACAGGGGCACTGCCAGGGGTCTTCTGCTGGAACCAGCCATAAGCGTAGCTACTCCCGGAGCAGGTGATCTGCACGGTGTCTCCTGGGTTCACCGACTTCGGGTCCGATTGAGTCAGCACTGCCTGGACCAGGGAACCTGGAGAGGGAGAGGAGAGAACAAGGGGCTCAGCGAGTGCCCTGCACACAAAACTATTTTCATGTTCTGGGAAAGGCATCAACATCCCTGGAGAAGTCCGCAGCTGCCCCCTTGAGGAAGGAGGGCAGAAAACCTTCACCATTAGCACCAGTCTGTTGCTCACTTCCACATCTTCCTGCATCATTAAACCAGCACCACTGCTGTCCCTGCTCCCACAGTAATAAACAGCCTCATCCTCAGCTTGGATTCCAGTGATGTTTTACCTGGCTGTGGAGCCAGACAAAGAACTAGGGAATTGCAAAGGGATGCCCAAGGTTCTGTTGCTGTTCCCACAGATCATGGTGACAGGGCCAATGCCAGGGTTTTTCTGCTGATACCAGGCATACCAATATTTGCCATCACTGGTAGCACTACCTCCAGAGCAGGTGATCTGCACAGTTCCTGCCAGGTTTGCCAACTTTGAGGCCGTCTGAGTCAGCGCTGCCTGGACCAGGGAACCTGGAGAGGGAGAGGAGAGAAGGGTTGGACACAGTGATCTTTCGAGTTCCCTTCCAACCCATTGAATTCTGTAATTCTGTGATTCGGTGAAAACAGGGCTCAGCAAGTACCCCACACGCACAGCCCTCACCATGTCGCAGCAGGATGGGGATGGTCCCATTGCCAAAAGATCTTGGTCCCACCCAGGGACACACAGCCCCACACACAAACAACAGACAGAGTCCCAGGGCTGTTGAGGGATTTTTGAAACAGCAAAGATCTCATGGCTTGCTGCAGCTGAACAAACCAAGCTACCAGGACAAGTATGAGAAGTTCCCATGACAGTGTTCCCACATCACCCAATTGAGGAATTTAGAAAAATATTGTTGCCAGCAGCTGGCTTCAAGGACGGGATCTATGTGACTGCTAATCACAAGTGGGTTGTTTTCTTGCAGGTGTTTTTTTTTTTTTGTGCAGTTGTTTGTCTGAGTCCTTTTGACCAATGAGACACTATCCGCCCCTGTTAAGTTTGCTATAAAAGTCATGCTATTCGGGTAAAAAAGAGACAGTATCATCTGACCATACTAGTGTCTGTCGTGTTTTCAGTCATTCTTCCTGCAACACAGGGCCACTGAAAGGAGAGCTGGAAGCAGCAGCAAGAAAGGCACCAATGGGAGCAGGCAGTTTGATTAGGGACAATATAAATCTGTGCCTGTTTTAGGAAGAGGAACAAGGCACACCACCCACAAAGACACCTCCCATACCACAAGGGACAATGGGGAGCACATTCACAGCCGGGGACATAGAGAGGGAATAAGAATCTGGCTACTGCTACAGCTCTGTACGGCCAACGGGAAGGAGAGAAAGCCTTCTTAAGGCTTTGGATTCTCCCACATCTTGTAACTCACTGTCACTCTACAGCACTCCAGCTGCTGTCGTAGCCACCACAGTAATAGACGGCCTCATCCTCGGCCTGGACCCCAGTGATGGTTAATGTGGCCGTGGAGCCAGATATGGAACCAGAGAATCGAGAAGGGATGCCTGAGGGTCTCTTGTTGTTCTGGTAGATCACGGTGACAGGGGCAGTGCCAGGGGTCTTCTGCTGGTACCAGCAGAAGATAATAGTAACTGCCATAGTAGCTACTACCCCTGGAGAAGGTGATCTGCACGGTTCCTCCCAGGTTCACCGACTTCGGCTCCGACTGAGTCAGTGCTGCCTGGACCAGGGAACCTGGAGAGGGAGAAGAGAGAGGGGAGAAAAAGGGCTCAGCGAGTGCCCCACACGCACAGCCCTCAGCGCGCAGCAGCAGGATGAGGCCAGGGCCCCGTTGCCCAAAGGGCCCGGCCGGGCGCAGCGACTGTGTCCAGGGCACCTGAGGTGTGGGCGAGCACCGCGAGGAGGAGAGGAGCCCAGGCCATGGCGAGATCCCACCAGCTGCACGTCCCCACGCCGACAGGGCTGTGCTGTGGACCCCGACTCCCTCTTAAACCCCCGCCCAGCCGCAGCACGGCCCCTCCACACAGCCCCAGCCCCACGGTCTCTGGCAGCCCCTAACCCAGTGCTCCCCCTGCCCAGCGGGAGCTGGATGTGGTACTTAGGGACGTGGTTCAGTGGGTGACATTAGTGGTATGGGGACGTTGGTTGCTGCTGAGGTGCTCTCCAACCGCAACCACTCACTGATTCTCTGCACATCTGCCCTCGGTGAGACCCAGCCGAGCCTCCCAGCAGGGCTGAGGGCTGGCAGCAGTGCTTTGCCCCCCTCCTGGCCGCAGGACCTGCCTTCTCCTCCACGGGGCTCCCCGTGGGCCTCTGCATTAAGCCAGGCCCTGGCCCCGCACTGCAGCAGCGCCTCCTGCCCGCCACAGGACTCGCACAGCACCGCGAGGGGACCCCGGGGCCCTTGTCCCCTGGCGGCAGCTGCAGGAGAAGGAGGAGGAGAAACACAAGGGTTAGAGATCAGCCACAGACCCCTCACCGACACCGTGCAGGCTCACGCGATCTAAGACACAAACCCACCCGTCAGCAGCCAAGCTCCTGGTGCCTCCCTCTGTCTGTGTACACACCTGGGGATGCCTGCACCATTCGCCAGCAAAGAGCAACTGCAGAGCAACGAACTGGGATCTCATGCCCGACAGGAACTGCGTGGGCATCAGGACCTTCAGGGCTACTCAGCAGTAAGGAAACACGCACACATCCCCCGTGCCTGTGACTCCCAAGCCAGCTGAGGGACTGCAGCGGCCTCACAGCAATCAAGACCAGATGCTGCACAAGTTCACGTGAACTCAGTAGCATGCATCATCCACAAACTGGTCCAGCCAGAGGCAACCCCGCTGTCACCAGTGATGGTTAACATGCCTGTGTAGCCAGATTTCTAACCAGAGAATCGTGAAGGGATGCCTGAGGGCCTCTTGTTGTTCCAATAGATGACGGTGACAGGGGCACTGCCAGGAGTCTTCTGCTGGTACCAGCCATAATTGTAGCCACTGCTAGCCCTGGAGAAGGTGATCTGCATGGTGTCTCCCAGGTTCACTAACTTTGAGTCCACCCACACATCTCTGCAGCTTGTCCCATGCACACAGGCATCACCAGTGCCTGAACCAGACCACTGGGCAACCAAAGGGCTGAGGCAGGAGCTCTCCCTGGGCAGACAGCCCAGGGCATACCTGGGTCTCCCCAGGTGCCCAACGCGCACGCACCCAGCCACGTGCACTGCAGGCAGCTGTGCAGCTGCAGGGCCCTGGGCGACACTCAGCCTGGGGGAGCTGAAACACAGTGAAGCCCTGCGAGATGGTGTAAAAGGTGAAGGGCAGAAGGAAAGAAAGTAGACCCCCACACCCGGTGACATGGCCCTGCTGAGCTGAGAGGAAAGGGGAGACTAAACCAACCTCTTTGACATGCAGGATCTCTCTGCCCAGTCAGCATCACCGTGTCATAACTACTGCTGCTGTCGAAGCTCCCGCAGTAATAGACGGCCTCATTCTCGGCTTGGACCCCAGTGATGGTTAACGTGGCTGTGGAGCCAGAACCACGAATGCTGAATATCAATGCTCAGACCTGCTCAATCAGCCCTGAAGGACAAGGGCAAAAAGCCTCCATTTTCACCTGTGGTTTGTCATTCACTTCCACATTGCTCTGTGTCCCTATACCAGCATCAGTGCTGCTGTCCCTGTTACCACAGTAATAGACGGCCTCGTCCTCAGCTTGGACACCAGTAATGGTTAACGTGGACACAGAGCCAGATGTGGAAGCAGAGAATCTTGAAGGGAAGCCCGAGGGACTTTTTTGCTGTCACTATAGATCACAGTGACAGGGGCACAGCTAGGGGTCTTCTGCTGGTACCAGCCATAACCGTAGCTACTCCCGGAGCAGGTGATCTGCACGGTTCCTCCCAGGTTCACCGACTTCGAGGCTGGCTGAGTCAGAGCTGCCTGGACCAGGGAACCTGGAGAGGGAGAAGAGAGAGGGGAGAAAAAGGGCTCAGCGAGTGCCCCACACACACAGCCCTCAGTGCACAGCAGCAGGACAAGGCCAGGGCCCCGTTGCCCAAAGCAGCCAAGCTCTCGGTGCCTCCCTCTGTCTGTGTACACACCTGGGGATGCCTGCACCATTCGCGTGCAAAGAGCAACTGCAGAACAAAGAACTGGGATCTCATGCCCGACAGGAACTGCGTGGGCATCAGGACCTTCAGGGCTACTCAGCAGTAAGGAAACACGCACACATCCCCCGTGCCTGTGACTCCCAAGCCAGCTGAGGGACTGCAGCGGCCTCACAGCAATCAAGACCAGATGCTGCACGAGTTCACGTGAACTCAGTAGCATGCATCATCCACAAACTGGTCCAGCCAGAGGCAACCCCGCTGTCACCAGCTCACAGTGAGGGCACAGCAGGCTCCAAAGGGGACACTGGACCACTGCCAACAACCCCCAGTGCCAGCAGCAGGAGCACTGACACCCACACTCAGCAGGGAACCCATGAGCCCATAGGACCCATCGATGAGCACCCAGGGTAGATGGATACTGGCCACACTGCGGCCTAAGCTCCCACAGTAATAGACAGTATCGTCCTCAGCTTGGACTGCAGAGATTGTTAATGCGTTCATGGAACCAGATGTGGAAGCAGAGAATCATGAAGGGATGCCCGAGGGTCTCTTTGTGCTATCATAGATCACGGTGACAGGGGCACTTCCAGGGTTTATCTGCTGGTACCAGCCATACCAGCTGCTACTCCCAGAGCAGGTGATCTGCATGGTGTCTCCTGGTTTCGCCGAATTTGAGGCTGGCTGAGTCAGCACTGCCTGGACCAGGGAACCTGGAGAGCAGAGAGGGGAGAAAACGGGGCTCAGCGAGTGGCCCATATGCACAGACATCACTGCGCAGCAGCAGGACAGGGCCAAAGAACTTGGAGCACATCCTCATTGCTCTCTGACACCCAGACACCATCATAGCTGCTGTCCTTGCTCCCACAGTAATAGACAGCTTCATCCTCAGTTTGGATACCAGTGATTGTTAACGTGGCTGTGTAGTCAGACAAGGAACCAGAGAATCGTGAAGGGATGCCCGAGGGTCTCTTGTCGTTGTAGATCACGGTGACAGGGCCAGTGCCAGAGGTCTTCTGCTGGAACCAACCATAGCCATCACTACTCCCGGAGCAGGTGATCTGCACGGTGTCTCCCAGGTTCGCCAATTTGAGGCTGGCTGAGTCACTGCTGCCTGGACCAGGGAACCTGGTGAGGGAGAGGAAAGGGGGCAGAAAACGGGGCTCAGCGAGTGGCCCACATTCACAGACCTCAATACGTAACAGTGGGACAGGGCCAAGGGACTTCCAGTACATCCTCATTGCTCTCTGACACCCTGACACCATCATAGCTGCTGTCCCAGCTAGCACAGTAATAGACAGCCGCATCCTCGGCTTGGACCCCAGAGATGGTTAACGTGTTTGTGGAGCCAGATGTGGAACCAGAGAATCGTGAAGGGATGCCTGAGGGTCTCTTGTCATTGAGATAGATCACGGTGACAGGGCCAGTGCCAGGGGTCTTCTGCTGGTACCAGGCATAATAATATTTGCCATCACTGGCAGCGCTACCCCCGGAGCAGGTGATCTGCACGGTCCCTCCCAGGTTTGCCTACTTCGAGGCCGGCTGAGTCACTGCTGCCTGGACCAGGGAACCTGGAGAGGGCAAGAAGAGAGGGAAGAAAATGGGGCTCAACAAATTAATAAACTCACAGCTGTGGTCATGCCAAGGGACCAGGAACCTGCCTCAGCACCAAAGCTCTACTCAGCTCTTAGGGACAAGGGAAGAAAGCCTGCATTTCTAGCTGTGGTCTGTGCCTCATGCCCTCATTAATCTTTATCACTATACCATCACCAGCACTGCTGTCCCCGCTCCCACAGTAATAGACGGCCTCATCCTCGGCTTGGACCCCAGTGATGGTTAACGTGCCCGTGTAGCCAGATGCAAAACCAGAGAATCGTGAAGGGATGCCTGAGGGTCTCTTGTCATTGAGATAGATCACAGTGACAGGGGCAGTACCAGGGGTCTTCTGCTGGAACCAACCATAGCCGTCACTACTCCCGGAGCGGGTGATCTGCACGGTGTCTCCCGGGTTCACTGACTTTGAGGCCGGCTGAGTCACTGCTGCCTGGACTAGGGAACCTGGAGAAGGAAAGGAGAGAGGGTTTGTAAATGGGGCTCAGCGAGTGCCCCACACGCACAGGCCTCACCGACAGTAGTTGGACAAGACTCAAACCTGGAGGCTCTTACAACACCAAGGGACTGACAGCCCTGAACACTGACCAATGAGCAGAGCCACACAGCCTTGCAAATAAACCTGCCAGAACCACAAATGCTGAATATCACTGCTCAGACCTGCTCAGCCCTGAAGGAGAAGGGCAAAAAGCCTCCATTTTAACCTGTGGGCTGTCCTTCACTTCCACATTGCTCTGTGTCCCTATACCAGCATCAGTGCTGCTGTCCCTGTTACCACAGTAATAGATGGCCTCATCCTCATCTTGGACCCCAGGGATGGTTAACATGTTAGTGGAGCCAGATGTGGAACCAGAGAATCGAGAAGGGATGCCTGAGGGTCTCTTGTCGTTAGATCACAGTAGATCACAGTGACAGGGGCACTGCCAGGAGACTTCTGCTGATTCCAGCCATAATCGTAGCTGCTGCTACCCCCGGAGCAGCTGATCTGCACGGTCCCTCCCAGGTTTACTGACTTTGAGGCCAGCTGAGTCAGCACTGCCTGGACCAGGGAACCTGGAGAGGGAGAGGAGACAGAGGAGAAAACGGGGCTCAGTGAGTACCCAGCACACAAAACTATTTTCATGTACTGGGAAAGGGATCAACATCACTAGAAGAGAAGAGTCCACAGCTGCCCCCTTGAGGGAAGAGGGCAAAAAACCTTTGTCTTTAGCACCAGTCTGTTGCTCACTTCCACATATCCCTGTGTCACTAAACCAGCACCACTGCTGTCCCTGCTCCCACAGTAATACACAGCCTCGTCCTGAGCTTGGACCCCAGTGATGGTTAACGTGGCTGTGGAGCCAGATAAGGAACCAGAGAATCTTGACAGGATGCCTGAGGGTCTCTTGGTGTTCTCATAGATCACGGTGATGGGGGCACTGCCAGGGGTCTTCTGCTGGTACCAGGCATAATAATATTTTCCATCACTTGCAGCGCTAGCCTTGGAGCAGGTGATCTCCACATTGTCTCCCGGATTTACTGACTTCGAGAACAGCTGGATAATCGCTGCCTGGACCAGGGAACCTGGAGAAGGGGAGGAGAGAGCGGAGAAAAGGGAGCTCAGCAAGTGCCCCCCACACACATACATCACTACTGCCATCGTAGACACCACTGTAATAGACGGCCTCGTCTTCGGCTTGGACCCCAGAGATGGTTAACGTGCCCGTGGAGCCAGATGTGGAAGCAGAGAATCTTGAAGGGATGCCCGAGGGTCTTTGGTTCCTGTTGTAGATCATGGTGACAGGGCCAGTGCCAGGAGTCTTCTGCTGGTACCAGCCATACCAGCTGCTACTCCTGGAGCAGGTGATCTGCACGGTATCTCCTGGATTCGCAGACTTTGAGGCCGGATGAGTCAGCCATACCGAAAGCTGTACTGAGGCCAGCCATACTGCAAGCTACCCCCGGAGCTACACATCTCTGCAGCTTGTCCCATGCACACAGGCATCACCGGTGCCTGAACCAGACCACTGGGCAACCAAAGGGCTGAGGCAGGAGCTCTCCCTGTCTGCCCAGGGCATGCCCGGGTCTCCCCAGGTGCCCAACGCGCACGCACCCAGCCACGTGCACTGCAGGCAGCTGTGCAGCTGCAGGGCCCTGGGAGACACTCAGCCTGGGCGACCTGAAAAGCAGCAAAGCCCTGGGACATGGTGGACAAGGGGAAGGGGAACAGGAAAGAAGGGAGACCCCCACACCTGGTGACATGGCCCTGCTGAGCTGAGAGGAAGGGGGAGACTAAACCAACCTCTTTGACATGCAGGATCTCTCTGCCCAGTCAGCATCACCGTGTCATAACCACTGCTGCTGTCGAAGCTCCCACAGTAATAGACGGCCTCATTCTCGGCTTGGACCCCAGTGATGGTTAACGTGGCTGTGGAGCCAGAACCACGAATGCTGAATATCAATGCTCAGACCTGCTCAATCAGCCCTGAAGGACAAGGGCAAAAAGCCTCCATTTTTACCTGTGGTTTGTCATTCACTTCCACATTGCTCTGTGTCCCTATACCAGCATCAGTGCTGCTGTCCCTGTTACCACAGTAATAGACGGCCTCGTCCTCAGCTTGGACACCAGTAATGGTTAACGTGGACACAGAGCCAGATGTGGAAGCAGAGAATCTTGAAGGGAAGCCCGAGGGACTTTTTTGCTGTCACTATAGATCACAGTGACAGGGGCACAGCTAGGGGTCTTCTGCTGGTACCAGCCATAACCGTAGCTACTCCCGGAGCAGGTGATCTGCACGGTTCCTCCCAGGTTCACCGACTTCGAGGCTGGCTGAGTCAGAGCTGCCTGGACCAGGGAACCTGGAGAGGGAGAAGAGAGAGGGGAGAAAAAGGGCTCAGCGAGTGCCCCACACGCACAGCCCTCAGTGCACAGCAGCAGGACAAGGCCAGGGCCCCGTTGCCCAAAGCAGCCAAGCTCTCGGTGCCTCCCTCTGTCTGTGTACACACCTGGGGATGCCTGCACCATTCGCGCGCAAAGAGCAACTGCAGAACAAAGAACTGGGATCTCATGCCCGACAGGAACTGCGTGGGCATCAGGACCTTCAGGGCTACTCAGCAGTAAGGAAACACGCACACATCCCCCGTGCCTGTGACTCCCAAGCCAGCTGAGGGACTGCAGCGGCCTCACAGCAATCAAGACCAGATGCTGCACGAGTTCACGTGAACTCAGTAGCATGCATCATCCACAAACTGGTCCAGCCAGAGGCAACCCCCCAGCCACCAGCTCAAAGCGAGGACACTGACTTCGAGGCCGGCTGAGTAGTCGCTGCCTGGACCAGGGAACCTGGAGAGGGAGAGAAGAGAGGGGAGAAAATGGGGCTCATCTCCCAACTAACAGCTGTGGTCAGGCAAAGGGACCAGGAACCTGCCTCAGCCACATAGCGCTGATCATCTCTGGGTCACAAGAGCAGGAAGGCTCCATTTCTAGCTGTGCTTTGTCCCTCATGTCCCCATTGCTCTGTGTGACTATTCCAGCACTAGCACTGCTGTCCACACTCCCACAGTAATAGACGGCCTCATCCTCGGCTTGGACCCCAGTGACAGTTAATATGTTCGTGGAGCCAGATTTGGAACCAGAGAATCATGAAAGGATGCCTGAAGGTCTCTTTGTGCTGTCATAGATCACAGTGACAGAGGCAGTGCCAGGGTCTTCTCCTGGTACCAGCCAGTACTCCCGGAGCAGGTGATCTGCGTGGTGTCTTCCGCATTCTCCGACTTTGAGGATGGCTAAGTTATCACTGCCTGGACCAGGAAACCTGGAAAAGGAGAGAAGAGAGGAGAGAAAATGGGGCTCACCAAGTGGCCCACGTGCACAGACCTCTCTTTGTAGCAATGGGACAGTGCCTAGGGCCTTGGAGCACATCCTTATTGCTCTCTGACACCCCGACACCATCATAGCTGCTGTCCCAGCTAGCACAGTAATAGACGGCCTCATCCTCGGCTTGCACCCCAGTGATGGTTAACATGGCTGTGGAGCCAGATGTGGAACCAGAGAATCGAGAAGGGATGCCCGAGGGTCTCTGGTTGTTGCTATAGATCACGGTGAAAGGGGCAGTGCCAGGGGTCTTCTGCTGGTACCAGCCATAACCGTAGCTGCTGCTACCCCCAGAGCAGGTGATCTGCACAGTTCCTCCCAGGTTCACCGACTTCGAGGCTGGCTGAGAAATTGCTGCCTGGACCAGGGAACCTGGAGAGGGAGAAGAGAGAGGGGAGAAAAAGGGCTTAGTGAGTGCCCCACATGCACAGCCCTCAGCGCACAGCAGCAGAACAAGGCCAGGGCCCCGTTGCCCAAAGGGCCCGGCCGGGCGCAGAGAGTGTGTCCAGGGCACCTGAGGTGTGGGCGAGCACCGCGAGGAGGAGAGGGGCCCAGGCCATGGCGAGATCCCACCAGCTGCGAGTCCCCACGCCGATGGGGCTGTGCTGTGGACCCCAACTCCCTCTTAAACCCCCGCCCGGCCGCAGCACAGCCCCTCCACACAGCCCCGGCCCCACGGTCTCTGGCAGCCCCTAACCCAGTGCTCCCCCTGCCCTGCGGGAGCTGGATGTGGTACTTAGGGACATGGTTCAGTGGGTGACATTAGTGGTATGGGGACATTGGTTGCTGCTGAGGTGCTCTCCAACTGTAACCACTCGCTGATTCTCTGCACATCTGCCCTCGGTGAGACCCAGCCGAGCCTCCCAGCAGGGCTGAGGGCTGGCAGCAGTGCTTTGCCCCCCTCCTGGCCGCAGGACCTGCCTTCTCCTCCACGGGGCTCCCCGCGGAGCTCCGCAGCAAGCCAGGCCCTGGCCCCGCACTGCAGCAGCGCCTCCTGCCCGCCACAGGACTCGCACAGCACAGCGAGGGGATCCCAGGGCTCTCGGCCCCTGGCAGCAGCTGCAGGAGAAGGAGGAGGAGAAACACAAGGGTTAGAGATCAGCCACAGACCCCTCACCGACACCATGCAGGCTCATGCGATCCAAGACACAAACCCACCCGTCAGCAGCCAAGCTCCTGGTGCCTCCCTCTGTCTGTGTACACACCTGGGGATGCCTGCACCATTCGCCAGCAAAGAGCAACTGCAGAACAAAGAACTGGGATCTCGTGCCCAACAGGAACTGCGTGGGCATCAGGACCTTCAGGGCTACTCAGCAGTAAGGAAACACGCACACATCCCCCGTGCCTGTGACTCCCAAGCCAGCTGAGGGACTGCAGCGGCCTCACAGCAATCAAGACCAGATGCTGCACGAGTTCACGTGAACTCAGTAGCATGCATCATCCACAAACTGGTCCAGCCAGAGGCAACCCCCCAGCCACCAGCTCACAGCGAGGACACTGACTTCGAGGCCGGCTGAGTAATCGCTGCCTGGACCAGGGAACCTGGAGAGGGAGAGAAGAGAGGGGAGAAAACGGGGCTCATCTCCCAACTAACAGCTGTGGTCAGGCAAAGGGACCAGGAACCTGCCTCAGCCACATAGCGCTGATCATCTCTGGGTCACAAGAGCAGGAAGGCTCCATTTCTCATGTCCCCATTGCTCTGTGTGACTATTCCAGCACTAGCACTGCTGTCCACACTCCCACAGTAATAGACGGCCTCGTCCTCGGCTTGGACCCCAGTGATGGTTAACGTGGCTGTGGAGCCAGATTTGGAAGCAGAGAATCGTGAAGGGATGCCCGAGGGTCTCTTGGTATTTTCATAGATCACGGTGACAGGGGCAGTGCCAGGGGTCTTCTGCTGGTACTAGCCATAACTGTAGCTGCTGCTACCCCCGGAGCAGGTGATCTGCACGGTGTCTCCGGGGTTCACTGACTTTGAGGCCGTCTCAGTCAGCGCTGCCTGGACCACTGAACCTGGAGAGAGAGAGTAGTCTGTGTCACTATACCAGCACTAGCACTGCTGTCATGCCTTCCAGAGCCACAGACAGCCTCATCCTCAGCTTGGACCCCAGTGATGGTTAACGTGCCCGTGGAGCCAGATTTGGAACCAGAGAATTGTGAAGGGATGACGGAGGGTCACTTGTCATTGTAGTAGATCACGGTGACAGGGACACTGCCTGGGGTCTTCTGCTGGAACCAGCCATAGTTGCTGCTACTCCCAAAGCGGGTGATCTGTACGGGGTCTCCTCGGTTAACTGACTTTGAGGCCAGCTGAGTAATCTCTGCCTGGACCAGGGAACCTGAAGAGGGAGAAGAGAGAGGGGAGAAAACGGGGCTCCACAAATTACTAAACTCACATCTGTGGTTATGCCGAGGGACCAGGAACCCGCCTCAGCAACCAATGCTCTGCTCCGTTCTTAGGGACAAAGGCAGAAAGCCTGCATTTCTAGCTGTGGTCTGTCCCTCATGCCCTTATTACTCTGTATCATTATACCATCACCAGCACTGCTGTCCCCGCTCCCACAGTAACAGACATCTCCATTCTTGGCTTGGACCCCAGTGATGGTTAACATGCCTGTGTAGCCAGATTTCTAACCAGAGAATCGTGAAGGGATGCCTGAGGGCCTCTTGTTGTTCCAATAGATGACGGTGACAGGGGCACTGCCAGGAGTCTTCTGCTGGTACCAGCCATAATTGTAGCCACTGCTAGCCCTGGAGAAGGTGATCTGCATGGTGTCTCCCAGGTTCACTAACTTTGAGTCCACCCACACATCTCTGCAGCTTGTCCCATGCACACAGGCATCACCAGTGCCTGAACCAGACCACTGGGCAACCAAAGGGCTGAGGCAGGAGCTCTCCCTGGGCAGACAGCCCAGGGCATACCTGGGTCTCCCCAGGTGCCCAACGCGCACGCACCCAGCCACGTGCACTGCAGGCAGCTGTGCAGCTGCAGGGCCCTGGGCAACACTCAGCCTGGGGGAGCTGAAACACAGTGAAGCCCTGCGAGATGGTGTAAAAGGTGAAGGGCAGAAGGAAAGAAAGTAGACCCCCACACCCGGTGACATGGCCCTGCTGAGCTGAGAGGAAAGGGGAGACTAAACCAACCTCTTTGACATGCAGGATCTCTCTGCCCAGTCAGCATCACCGTGTCATAACCACTGCTGCTGTCGAAGCTCCCACAGTAATAGACGGCCTCGTCCTCAGCTTGGACCCCAGTGATGGTTAACGTGTTTGTGGAGCCAGATGTGGAAGCAGAGAATCGAGAAGGGATGCCCGAGGGTCTGTTGTTATTGGCATAGATCACGGTGACAGGGCCAGTGCCAGGGATCTTCTGCTGGTACCAGGCATAATAGTAACTGCCATAGAAGCTACCGCCCCCACAGCAGGTGATCTCCATAGTTCCTGCCATGTTCACCGATTTTGAGTCTGTCTGAGTAATCGCTGCCTGGACCAGGGAACCTGGAGAGGGAGAGGAGAGAGGGGAGAAAATGGGGCTCAGCGAGTGCCCTGTACACAAAACCATTTTCATGTACTAAGAAAGGGATCAACATCACTGGAAGAGGAGAGTCCACAGCTGCTCCCTTGAGGGAGGAGGGCAGAAAACCTTTGTCTTTATCTCCAGGCTCTCCCTCACTTCCACATCTCCCTTTGTCTCTAAACCAACACCACTGCTGTCACTGCTCCCACAGTAATAGACGGCCTCGTCCTCGGCTTGGACCCCAGTGATGGTTAACGTGTTCGTGGAGCCAGATTTGGAAGCAGAGAATCGTGAAGGGATGTCCAAGGTCTCTGGTTGCTGTTGTAGATCACGGTGACAGGGGCACTGCCTGGGGTCTCCTGCTGGTACCAGCCATATTCGTTGTAGCTACCCCCGGAGCAGGTGATCTACACGGTGTCTCCCAGGTTCACTGACTTTGAGGCCAGCTGAGTCAGCGCTGCCTGGACCAGGGAACCTGGAGAGGGAGAGGAGAGAGAGGAGAAAACGGGGCTCAGCGAGTGCCCCACATGCACAGACCTCACTGCACAGCAGCTGTGGCACGAGGCCACTCTGCCCACAGGCACCCATCGGACAGCAGGACCTATGGCTCCACAAGGCTGCCCATGAACTGATGGTGGTGGGCACTCATGAGTCCCACTCCAGAGGCCACCTGGATTCATGCCCCCAGTCAGGAGCAGCCCACTCCCAGCTCTGATTTGCACATGGCAGCCCCTGGTGTCCAGGAGCCACCACTCACATGGGAAATGCCCCCTCCTGCAAAGCTCCCTGGCCCCGCAATGCCCACCCCAAGGTGCCCAGGACTTGAGCAGCTGATGGGCAGGGGAAAGGGCAGCAGCGCCGGGGGCTCCATTCCTGCCAGCAGCACAGAGGGGATGTGCTGGAACAGGGCACTTGCCATGTGATGGGTTCCATCCCACTGGGCACATTGGCAGCTCCTTCACCATGTACAAGCAGTAGCAGCAGGCAGCGGAGGGGCCCTGGGCCACACCAGTAAAGTGACTCAGTTCCTAACTGGTGGGACTCACAGTGACCGTGGCAAGCACTGCCATCCCTGCTCCCACAGAAATACCCGGCCTCATCCTCGTCTTGGACCCCGGTGATGGTTAACGTGGCCGTGGAACCAGATGTGGAACCAGAGAATCTCGAATGAATGCCCAAGGGTCAGTTACTGTCACAATTCATCACAGTGACAGGGACAGTGCCAGTGATCTTCTGCTGATACAAGCCATAAGCGTAGCTACCCCCGGTGCAGTTGATCTGCACGGTGTCTCCCAGGTTTGCCAACTTTGAGGCCAGCTGATTAATGACTGCCTGGACCAGGGAGCCTGGAGATGGAGAGAAGAGAGGGAAGAAAATGAGGCTCAGCTCCCAGCTCACAGCTGTGATCAGGCAGATCACAACTCACCCTGCCTCACCCACACAGCCCTGCTTAGCTGTTGGGGACAAGGGCATGAAGCCTCAATTTCTAGCTGTGCTGTGCACCTCATGTCCCCATTGCTCTGTGTCACTATAGCAGCACTAGCACTGCTGTCATGCCTTCCAGAGCCATAGACAGCCTCATCCTCAGCTTGGATCCCAGTGGTGGGGTCCCAATTACCCAGACATCTGCTGGGTAAGCAACTCAGCCAGGCACGAGCAGTTGAAATGGTTCCTACAATGCTTTGCGGACAATTCTCTGATGCAGGTGGTGGAGGAGCCGACGAGGTGTGGGGTGCTCATGGACCTTGTTCTTACAAACAGGGATGGCCTTGCTAGGGATGTGAAGGTTGGGGGCAGCTTGGGATGCAGCGACCGTGAGATGTTGCAGTTCCAGATGGAACTAGGCAAAGGAAGTAAGGCTAAAAGCAGGATTGCTATCCTGGACTTCTGAACAGCCAACTTCAACCTCTTCCGGGACCTGCTTGGGAGTATCTCATGGGATAGGTTGCTAGAAGGCAAGGGTGCTTGTGAGAGCTGGGCTACATTTAGGCAGCACTTCTTCCATGCTCAGGATCAGTGCATCCCGAGAAATAGGAAATCGGGGAAGGGGGGCAGGAAACCCGCATGGATGAGCAAGGAGCTCATCAATAAGATCAAAAGGAAGAGGATGGTCCATGAAATGTGGAAAAAGGGTCTGTCCTCTGGGAAGGATTACAGATGTGTTGTCAGGGCCTGAAGGGACGCGATGAGGAAGGCTAAAGACCACCTAGAGATGAGACTTGCAAAAGAGATAAAGGATAATGAGAAAGGTTTTTTCAAGTATGTAAACAGCAAGAGGAAGACTAGGGATAATGTGGGTCCTTTGCTGAATGAGGGGGATGTCCTGGTCATGGGAGACACTGAGAAGGCAGAGATACTGAATGCTTTCTTTGCTTCAGTCTTTGCTTCAGGGACACTCCCCCAGGACTCCTCGCCCCTGGCAACAGGACAAAGGGTCTAGGAAATGGAGGGCTCCCCCCTGGTGGACGTGGGAGTGGTTCGGGAGTGTCTGAGTGGGTTCAACACACACAAATCCATGGGTCCCAATGGGATGCATCCGCGTGTGCTAAGGGAGCTGGCAGATGTGATTGCCAAACCACTCTCTATCATCTTTGAAAGGTCCTGGAGAACAGGAGAGGTGCCTGAAGACTGGAGGATAGCCAATGTCACTCCGGTCTTCAAGAGGGGCAGGAAGGGGGATCCGGGAAACTACAGGCCAGTCAGTCTCACCTCTGTCCCTGGAAAGGTATTGGAGCAGCTTGTTCTGGATGCCGTCTCCAAGCAATTGGAAGAGAAGAAGGTTATGAGGAGTAGTCAGCATGAATTCACCAAGGGGAAGTCGTGCTTGACCAACCTTGTTGCCCTCTATGATGGCATCACCAGCTGGGTAGATGGGGGGAGAGCGGTGGATGTCATCTTCCTTGACTTTAGCAAGGCTTTCGATACTGTCTCCCATGACATCCTGATAGCAAAGCTGAGAAAGTGTGGGATAGAGGAGGGGACGGCAAGGTGGGTTGAGAACTGGCTGACTGAGCTCAGAGGCTGGTGATCAGAGGAGCAGAGTCTGGCTGGAGGCCTGTGACTAGCAGTGTTCCCTAGGGGTCAGTGCTGGGTCCGGTCTTGTTCAACATCTTCATCGACGACCTTGATGAGGGAATAGTGTCTGCCCTCAGCAAGCACGCCGATGGCACAAAGCTGGGAGGAGTGGCTGACACGCCAGAAGGCTGTGCTGCCATTCAGCGAGACCTGGACCGGCTGGAGAGATGGGCAGGAAGAAACCAAATGAGATTTAATAAGAGCAAGTGTAGAGTCCTGCACCTGGGAAGGAACAGCCCGAAGTATCAGTACAGGCTGGGGGATGACCTGCTGGAGAGGAGCTCTGAGGAGAAGGACCTGGGGGTCCTGGTGGACGACAGGTTGACCATGAGCCAGCACTGTGCCCTTGTGGCCAAGAGGGCCAATGGGATCCTGGCGTGCATTAGAAGGAGTGTGGCCAGCAGGTGAAGGGAGGTGATCCTCCCCCTCTACTCTGCCCTGGTCAGGCCTCACCTGGAGTACTGTGTCCAGTTCTGGGCTCCCCGGTACAAGAAAGACAGGGATCTCTGTACTGGGTCTGGCTGGAATGTTAACTTTCCCAGCAGCAGCCCATACAGTGCCATACTCTGTACTTGTAGCTGGAACAGCAGTGTTATCACACCAGTGTTGTGTCTACTGCTGAGCAGCAGTGGCACAGCATTGGGCCTTTCTCTAACCCTCCTAGGGGGTGGGCAAAAAGCGAGTAGAGAAACATCACTAGGGCAGCTGACCTAAACCAATCAAAGGGATATTCCATACCATGTGATGTCACACTCAGCAATAAAAGGTGGAAACAGGAAGAAGAGGGGAGGGGTGGGCTCTTGTTGAGAAGACGTCGGTCCTCCTCTCGAACGCCGGCTGCGTGCGTTGAGGCCTTGCTTCAAGGACGTGGTCAATCATCACTCATTTGTGGGAAGTAGAGAGTAATTTCTTTCCTCTGCACTTCCATATAGTTTTCATTTATTTTGTTTGTTTGTTTTCCTCCCTTCTTTTTATTTTTTCCCTTTTTCCCCTCCCTTTTTCCCCTTTCCCTTTTATTTCCCCTTAGTTAAATTGTTTAGTTCATGGTAGACTTCATTTAATTATTATAATTATTTCCCTTTAATTAAATTATCCTTATCTCAACCCGTGAGTTGTTCTTTGCTTTACTTCTCCCCCTTCTCATCTAAGGGAGGGGGAGTGAGAGAGTGGTTGTGGGGTTTAGCTGCCCAGCACGGTAAAACCACCACAATCTCCTGGAAAGAGTCCAGCGGAGGGCCACAAAGATGATATGGGAGCTGGAGCATCTTCCCTATGAAGAAAGGCTGAGAGACCTGGGTCTGTTCAGCCTGGAGAAGAGAAGACTGAGAGGGGATCTCCTCAGTGTATATAAATATCTGAGGGGTGGGGGACAGAAGGATGTAGCCAACCTCTTCTCAGTGGTTTATGGGGATAGAACAGGGGGCAATGGCTGCAAGTTAGAGCACAGGAAGTTCCGCACTGACATGCAAAAGAACTTCTTCACGGTGAGGGTGATGGAGCATTGGAACAGACTGCCTAGGGAGACTGTGGAGGCTCCTTCTCTGGAGATATTCAAGGCCTGTCTGGACACCTACCTGGGCAGCCTGCTCTGAGGAACCTGCTTTGGCAGGGGGGTTGGACCCAATGATCTTTCGAGGACCGTTCCAACCCCTACAGTTCTGTGATTCTATTCTGTGATTCTGTGATGGTTAACGTGCCCATGGAGCCAGATTTGGAACCAGAGAATCGTGAAGGGATGCCCGAGGGTCTCTTGTCATTGTAGTAGATCACGGTGACAGGAACACTGCCAGGGGTTTTCTGCTGGAACCAGCCATAGATGCTGCTACTCCCAGAGCAGGTGATCTGCACGGTTCCTCCCAGGTTCACCGACTTTGAGACCGGCTGAGTCAGAGCTGCCTGGACCAGGGAACCTGGAGAGGGAGAAGAGAGATGGGAGAAAACGGGGCTCAGCGAGTGCCCCATATGCACAGCCCTCACCCCACAGTAGTGGGACAAACCCAAACCTGGAGGCTCTTTCGACAACAAGGCACTGACAGCCCTGAACACTGAGCCAATGGCCAGAGCCCCACAGCCTTGCAAGGACACCTGCCAGAAAAAGGGATGCTGAAAACCACAAACGGTGGAGAAGGGACAGGGCCTGAACCATGTTTGATGAGTAGACCCCAGCCCAGCTCCAGACACCTCCCCAGGGCACTGGGGCATGAAAGGGAGGAAACTCTCAGCTGTGGTCATGCAGGTGGGCCAGGAACCTGCCTCAGCCCCACAGGGCTGCTGAACACTGCGGGACAAGTGAAGAAAGCCTCTGTATCTAGATGTGGTCAGTCTCTCACTTACACATTGCTCTGTGTCACTATACCAGCACCAGCACTGCTGTTGTGGCTCCCACAGTAATAGACGGCCTCGTCCTCGGCTTGGACCCGACCCCAGTGATAGTTAACGTGGCTGTGGAGCCAGAAGCAGACCAGAGAATCGTGAAGGGACAACCGAGGGTCTGTTGTTGTTCTGGTAGATCACGGTGACAGGGCCACTGCCAGGGGTCTTCTGCTGGTACCAGCCATAATGAAAGCTACCTCCAGAGCAACACATCTCTGCAGCTTGTCCCATGGACACAGGCATCACCAGTGCCTGAACCAGACCACTGGGCAACCAAAGGGCTGAGGCAGGAGCTCTCCCTGGGCAAACAGCCCAGGGCATACCTGGGTCTCCCCAGGTGCCCAACGCGCACGCACCCAGCCACGTGCACTGCAGGCAGCTGTGCAGCTGCAGGGCCCTGGGCAACACTCAGCCTGGGCGAGCTGAAATGCAGCAAAGCCCTGCGAGATGGTGTAAAAGATGAAGGGCAGCAGGAAGGAAGGGAGACCCCCACACCCGGTGACATGGCCTGCCGAGCTGAGAGGAAGGGGGAGACTAAACCAACCTCTTTGACATGCAGGATCTCTCTGCCCAGTCAGCATCACCGTGTCATAACCACTGCTGCTGTCGTAGCTCCACAGTAATAGACGGCCTCGTCCTCGGCTTGGACCCCAGTGATGGTTAATGTGCTTGTGGAGCCAGATGTGGAAGCAGAGAATCGAGAAGGGATGCCCGAGGGTCTCTTGTTGGTGTTGTAGATCACAGTGACAGGGCCAGTGCCAGGGGTCTTCTGCTGGAACCAGGCATAGTAGTTGTTGCTGCTCCCGGAGCAGGTGATCTACACGGTGTCTCCCAGGTTCACTGAATTTGAGGCAGGCTGAGTCAGTGCTGCCTGGACCAGGGAACCTGGAGAGGGAGAGGAGAGAGGGGAGAAAACGGGGCTCAGCTCCCAACTCACAGCTGTGGTCAGGCAAAGGGACCAGGAACCTGCCTCAGCCACATAGCGCTGATCATCTCTGGGTCACAAGAGCAGGAAACCTCCATTTCTAGCTGAGAGAAATGTCCCTCATGTTCCCATTGCTCTGTGTGACTATTCCAGCACTAGCACTGCTGTCCACACTCCCACAGTAATAGACGGCCTCGTCCTCGGCTTGGACCCCAGTGATGGTTAACGTGGCTGTGGAGCCAGATTTGGAAGCAGAGAATCGTGAAGGGATGCCCGAGGGTCTCTTGGTATTTTCATAGATCACGGTGACAGGGGCAGTGCCAGGGGTCTTCTGCTGATACTAGCCATAACTGTAGCTGCTGCTACCCCCGGAGCAGGTGATCTGCACGGTGTCTCCGGGGTTCACTGACTTTGAGGCCGTCTCAGTCAGCGCTGCCTGGACCACTGAACCTGGAGAGAGAGAGTAGTCTGTGTCACTATACCAGCACTAGCACTGCTGTCGTGCCCTCCAGAGCCATAGACAGCCTCATCCTCAGCTTGGACCCCAGTGATGGTTAATGTGCCCGTGGAGCCAGATTTGGAACCAGAGAAACGATAAGGGATGCTCAAGGGTCTCCTGTCGTTGTAGTAGATCACGGTGACAGGGACACTGCCTGGGGTCTTCTGCTGGAACCAGCCATAGTTGCTGCTACTCCCGGAGCAGGTGATCTGCACGGTGTCTCCCGGGTTAACTGACTTTGAGGCCAGCTGAGTCAGCGCTGCCTGGACCAGGGAACTTGGAGAGGGAGAGAAGATAGGGGAGAAAACGGGCTCCACAAATTACTAAACTCACAGCTGTGGTTATGCCGAGGGACTAGGAACCTGCCTCAGCACCAAAGCCCTGCTCAGTTCTTAGGGACAAGGCAGAAAGCCTGCATTTTTAGCTGTGGTCTGTGCCTCATGCACTCATTACTCTGTATCATTATACCAGTGTCGTGGTTTAACCCGGCCGGCAGCTAAACACCACGCAGCCGTTCGCTCACCCTCCCCCTCCCTCTCTGGGACGGGGGAGAGAAATGGAAAGTGAAGCCCATGAGTTGAGATAAAGACAGTTTAATAAGACAGGAAAATAATAATAACAAAAGTAATAATAACAATAATAATAATAATAATAATAATAATAATAATACAATGGTGATAATAGGAAAATAATAATAATACTATGTACAAACAAGTGATGCACAATGCAATTGCTCACCACCCGCTGACCGATGCCCAGCCTAACCAAGCAGTCCAGTCCCCTCCCTCCGGCTAGCCACCCCTATATATTGTTTAGCATGACGTCAGATGGTATGGAATACCCCTTTGGCTAGTTTGGGTCACCTGTCCTGGGTCTGTCCCCTCCTAGCTCTTACTGCACCCCCAGCCTGCCTGTTAACAGGACAGAGCGAAAGGCTGAGATGTCCTTGCCTTGGTTTTGTTGAAGCACTGCTCTGCAACAATTAAAACATCGGGGTGTTATCAGCACTCTTCTCATCCTAAGCCAAAACACAGCATTCCACCAGCTACTAGGAAGAAAATTAATTCTGTTCTATCTGAAACTTCTGTTCTAACTGAAACCAGGACAACCAGCACCAGCACTGCTGTCCCAGCTCCCACAGTAATATATGGCCTCGTCCTCGGCTTGGACCCCAGTGATGGTTAACGTGCCCGTGTAGCCAGACTGGAACCAGAGAATTGGGAAGGGATGTCCGAGGGTCTCTTGTTGTTCCAGTAGATGACGGTGACAGGGGCAGTGCCAGGAGTCGTCTGCTGGTACCAGCCATAGTAGCTATCACCCCCGGAGCAGGTGATCTGCACGGTTCCTCCTAGGTTTGCTGACTTCAAGGCCAGCTGAGTCAGCACTGCCTGGACCAGGGAACCTGGACTGGGGGAGGAGAGAGGGGAGAAAACGGGGCTCAGTGAGTGCCCCACACGCACGGCCCTCACCACACAGCAAGTGAACGGGTCCCAGGCATACAGAGGCTGCAGGCCCAGGCAGGAATCCACAGCCCCTGAGAAATGGGAGCCTGAGGACCAGGGGTTGCTGGAGCAGTGCAGGGCCTCTGGGGGCCATCCCCTGCCCTGGTGATGGAAACAGACCCTGCACTATGGGGTGGGGTGGGCAGGGCTGAGTTGGGAACCTCTGCCACCATCTGAGAGTACAGTGGGGAGACAAATGTTCCTGTGATGGCAGGAGGTTTTTGTATTACTTCCCCATTGCCCTGTGTCACCTTGACACCAACATAGCTGCCTTCGTAGCTCCCACAGTAATAGATGGCCTCGTCCTCGGCTTGGACCCCAGTGACGGTTAATGTGGATGTGGAGCCAGATAAGGAACCAGAGAATCGTGAAGGGATGCCCGAGGGTCTCTGGTTGTTGTTATAGATCACGGTGACAGGGCCAGTACCAGGGGTCTTCTGCTGATACCAGCCATAGTAGCCGTAGCTACTCCCGGAGCAGGTGATCTCCACAGATCCTGCCACGTTCACCGATTTCGAGTCTGGGTGAGTCAGTGCTGCCTGGACCAGGGAACCTGGAGAGGGAGAGGAGAGGTGGGAGAAAACGGAGCTCAGGGAGTACCCCATACACACAGCCCCCACTGAGAAGCAGCAGAATGGGGCCTCTGAGTCTGCAGGCTATTACGACACTGAGGGACTGACAGCCCTGAACACTGAGCCCATGGCCAGAGACCCACAGCCTCGCAAGGACACCTCCCAGAACTAGGGATGCTGAATACCACAAACCGTGGAGAAGTGATCGGGCCGTGACCATGTTGGATGAGTAGACCCTGGGCTGGTCCCAGAGACGTCCCCAGGGCACTGGGGCATAAAAGGGAGGAATCTCACAGCTATGGCCATGCAGAGGAGCCAGGAACCTGCCTCAGCCCCACAGCCCTGCTCAGCTCTAAGGCACAAAAGTAGAAAGTCTCCATTTCTAGCTGTGGTCTGTCCCTCACTTACACATTGCTCTGTGTCACTATACCAGCACCAGCACTGCTGTCTCAGCCACCACAGTAATAGACGGCCTCATCCTCGGCTTTGACCCCAGTGATGGTTAATGTGGATGTGGAGCCAGATAAGGAACCAGAGAATCGTGAAGGGATGCCCGAGGGTCTCTTGTTGTTGTCATAGATCACGGTGACAGGGCCAGTGCCAGGGGTCTTCTGCTGGTGCCAGCCATAATAATAGTTGCCATCACTGTCAGCGCTACTCCCGGAGCAGGTGATCTGCACGGTGTCTCCTGGGTTCACGAACTTCGAGGCCGGCTAAGTCAGCGCTGCCTGGACCAGGGAACCTGAAGAAGGAAAGGAGAGAGGGGAGAAAATGGGGCTCAGTGAGTGCCCCACATCCACAGACCTCCCGATGCACAGGGAAAGGGAACACCACCACTGGAAGAGAAGAGACCTGAGCTGCAGCCATGATGGAGAAGGGCAGAAAACCTTAATCTTTAGCTCATGTCTCTCCCTCACTCTGAAATCTTTCTGCCTCACTAAATCAGCACTAGCACTGCTGTCATCGTAGCTCCCACAGTAATAGACAGCCTTATGCTCAGCTTGGACCCCCGTGATGGTTAACATGTTTGTGGAGCCACACAAGGAACCAGAGAATTGTGAAGGGATGCCCGAGATTCTCTTGTCATTCTGCTAGATCACGGTGACAGGGGCACTGCCAGGAATCTTCTGCTGGTACCAGCCATAATAGTAGCCACTGCTACCCCCGGAGCAGGTGATCTGCACGGTTCCTCCCAGGTTCACCGCCTTTGAGGCTGGCTTAGTCAGCACTACCTGGACCAGGGAATCTGGAGAGGGAGAGACGGGAGAAAACAGGGTTCAGTGAGTGCCCCACATGCACAGCCCTCACTGCACAGCAGTGGGACGGGGCTCCTAAGCCTGGAGGCTCTAATGACATTTCTAGCTGTGCTTTGTCCCTCATGTCCCCATTGCTCTGTGTCACTATACCAGCACTAGCACTGCTGTCGTGGCTCCCATAGTAATAGACAGCCTCGTCCTCAGCTTGGACCCCAGTGATGGTTAAAGGGCCCGTGGAGCCAGATACAGAACCAGAGAATCCCGAAGGGTCTCTTGGTATTTTCATAGATCACCGTGACAGGGGCAGTGCCAGGGGTCTTCTGCTGGAACCAGGCATAGTAGTTGTTGCTGCTCCCGGAGCAGGTGATCTGCATGGTGCCTCCCAGGTTCACCGACTTCGAGGCCGGCTGAGTAATCGCTGCCTGGACCAGGGAACCTGGAGAGGGAAAGGAGAGAGGGGAGAAAACGGGGCTCAGCTCCCAACTCACAGCTGTGGTCAGGCAAAGGGACCAGGAACCTGCCTCAGCCACATAGCGCTGATCATCTCTGGGTCACAAGAGCAGGAAGCCTCCATTTCTGGCTGTGCTCTGTCCCTCATGTCCCCATTGCTCTGTGTGACTATTCCAGCACTAGCACTGCTGTCCATGCTCCCACAGTAATAGACGGCCTCGTCCTCGGCTTGGACCCCAGTGATGGTTAATGTGTTTGTGGAGCCAGATGTGGAAGCAGAGAATCGTGAAGGGATGCCCGAGGGTCTCTTAGTGTCCTCATAGATCACGGTGACAGGGGCAGTGCCAGGGGTCTTCTGCTGGTACCAGCCATACCAATAGTTGCCACTACTGTGAGCGCTAGCCCTGGAGCAGCTGATCTGCACAGTGTCTCCCAGGTTCACTCTCTTCAAGGCCAGCTGAGTAATTGCTGCCTGGACCAGGGAACCTGGAGATGGAGATGGGAGAAAACAGGGCTCAGTGAGCGCCCCACATGCACAGCCCTCACCACACAGCAGCGGGACAGGGCTCCTGAGCCTGGAGGCTCTGCTGACACTGAGCGAATGACAGCCCTGAACACAGCCCACGGCCAGAGCCATACAGCCTTGCAAGGACACCTACCACACCAGGGATGCTGAATATCAGTGCTCAGACCTGCTCAGCCCTGAAGGACAAGGGCAAAAAGCCTCCATTTTAACCTGTGGGCTGTTCTTCATTTCCACGTTGCTCTGTGTCACTATACCAGCATCAGTGCTGCTGTCCCAGTTACCACAGTAATAGACGGCCTTGTCCTCGGCTTGGACCCCAGGGATGGTTAACATGTTCGTGGAGCCAGATTTGGAAGCAGAGAATCGAGAAGGGATGCCCGAGGGTCTCTTAGTATCCTCATAGATCACGGTGACAGGGGCACTGCCAGGGGTCTTCTGCTGATACCAGCCATAGTAGCCGCTACCCCCGGAGCAGGTGATCTGCACGGTGTCTCCCGGGTTCACTGACTTTGAGGCCAGCTGAGTCAGCGCTGCCTGGACCAGGGAACCTGGAGAGAGAGAGGAGAGAGGGGAGAAAACGGGGCTCAGCGAGTGCCCCACATGCACAGACCTCACTGCACAGCAGCTGTGGCACGAGGCCACTCTGCCTACAGGCACCCATCGGACAGCAGGACCTATGGCTCCACAAGGCTGCCCATGAACTGATGGTGGTGGGCACTCATGAGTCCCACTCCAGAGGCCACCTGGATTCATGCCCCCAGTCAGGAGCAGCCCACTCCCAGCTCTGATTTGCACATGGCAGCCCCTGGTGTCCAGGAGCCACCACTCACATGGGAAATGCCCCCTCCTGCAAAGCTCCCTGGCCCCGCAATGCCCACCCCAAGGTGCCCAGGACTTGAGCAGCTGATGGGCAGGGGAAAGGGCAGCAGCGCCGGGGGCTCCATTCCTGCCAGCAGCACAGAGGGGATGTGCTGGAACAGGGCACTTGCCATGTGATGGGTTCCATCCCACTGGGCACATTGGCAGCTCCTTCACCATGTACAAGCAGTAGCAGCAGGCAGCGGAGGGGCCCTGGGCCACACCAGTAAAGTGACTCAGTTCCTAACTGGTGGGACTCACAGTGACCGTGGCAAGCACTGCCGTCCCTGCTCCCACAGAAATAGACGGCTTCATCCTCAGTTTGGACCCCAGTGATGGTTAACGTGTTTGTGGAGCCAGCAAGGAAACAGAGAATCGGGAAGGGATGCCCGAGTGTCTTTGATTGTTGTCATAGATCACAGTGACAGGGCCAGTGCTAGGAGTCTTCTGCTGGAACCCGCCATAAGCGTAGCCACTGCTACCCCCAGAGCAGGTGATCTGCACGGTTCCTCCCAGGTTCACCGACTACAAGGCCAGCTGAGTCAGCGCTGCCTGGACCAGGGAACCTGGAGAGGGAGAGGAGAGAGGGGAGAAAACGGGGCTCAGCGAGTGCCCCATATGCACAGCCCTCACCCCACAGTAGCAGGACAAAACCAAACCTGGAGGCTCTTACGACACTGAGGGACTGACAGCCCTGAACACTGAGCCCATGGCCAGAGCCCCACAGTCTTGCAAGGACACCTGCCAGAACCACGGGTGCCGAATACCACAAACTGTGGAGAAGGGATCAGGCCCTGACCATATGGGATGACTTGAGGCCAGCCCAGCCACAGACATTTTCCTATGGCTCTGGGGCATGAAATGGTGGAAACTCACAGCTATGGCCATGCAGAGGGACCAGGAACCTGTCTCAGCCACATAGAATCATAGAATATCCTGAGTTGGAAAGGACCCTTAAGGATCATCAAGTCCAACTCTTGACACCGCACATAGCTTTGCTAAGCTCTGAACGACAAGGGCAGGAGGCCTCCATTTCAAGCTGTGGTCTGTCCCTCACTTATACATTGCTCTGTGTCACTATACCAGCACTAACACTGCTGTCTTGGCTCCCACAGGAATAGACGGCCTCGTCCTAAGCTTGGACCCCAGTGATGGTTAACGTGTTTATGGACCCAGAAAAGGAACCAGACAATCGTGAAGGGATGTCCGAGGGTCTCTTGGTATCATCATAGATCACGGTGACAGGGCCAGTGCCAGGAGTCTTCTGCTGATACCAGCCATAATAGTAACTGCCACAGAAGCTGCCACCCCCGGAGCAGGTGATCTGCACATTGTCTCCCGGGTTCACAGACTTCGAGGCCAGCTGAGTAATCTCTGCCTGGACCAGGGAACCTGGAGAGGGAGAGGAGAGAAAATGGAGCTGAGGGAATAGCCCATACACACAGCCCCCACTGAGAAGCAGCAGAATGGGGCCTCTGAGTCTGCAGGCTATTACGACACTGAGGGACTGACAGCCCTGAACACTGAGCCCATGGCCAGAGACCCACAGCCTCGCAAGGACACCTCCCAGAACTAGGGATGCTGAATACCACAAACCGTGGAGAAGTGATCGGGCCGTGACCATGTTGGATGAGTAGACCCTGGGCTGGTCCCAGAGACGTCCCCAGGGCACTGGGGCATAAAAGGGAGGAATCTCACAGCTATGGCCATGCAGAGGAGCCAGGAACCTGCCTCAGCCCCACAGCCCTGCTCAGCTCTAAGGCACAAAAGTAGAAAGTCTCCATTTCTAGCTGTGGTCTGTCCCTCACTTACACATTGCTCTGTGTCACTATACCAGCACCAGCACTGCTGTCTCAGCCACCACAGTAATAGACGGCCTCATCCTCGGCTTTGACCCCAGTGATGGTTAACGTGGATGTGGAGCCAGATTTGGAAGCAGAGAATCGTGAAGGGATGCCCGAGGGTCTCTTGTTGTTGTCATAGATCACGGTGACAGGGCCAGTGCCAGGGGTCTTCTGCTGGTGCCAACCATAATAATATTTGCCATCACTGTCAGCGCTACTCCCGGAGCAGGTGATCTGCACGGTGTCTCCTGGGTTCACGAACTTCGAGGCCAGCTGAGTAATCGCTGCCTGGACCAGGGAACCTGGAGAGAAAGAGGAAAGAGGGGAGAGAACGGGGCTCAGCGAGTGGTCCATATGCACACACCTCACTGTGCAGCTGCGGGACAGGGCCAAGGGCCTTGGAGCACATCCTCATAGCTCTCTGACACCCCGACACCACCATAGCTGCTGTCGTAACTCCCACAGTAATAGACAGCCTCGTCCTCAGCTTGGTCCCCAGTGTTGGTTAATGTGTTCGTGGTGCCAGATGTGGAAGCAGAGAATCGAGAAGGGATGCCCGAGGGTCTGTTGTTGTTGCTATAGATCACAGTGACAGGGGCAGTGACAGGAGTCTTCTGCTGGAACCAGCCATACACATAGCTGCTGCTACCCCTGGAGCAGGTTATCTGCACGGTTGTTGTGGCTTTATTAGGATGGGCGTCTGAGCTCCACCACAACTGCTCTCTCTCTCTCCCTCCTCAAAGGGAAAAGCGGAGAAAAACATGATGCAAAGGGCTCAAGGCTTGAGATAAGGACTAGGAGATCACTCAACAATGATCGTGACAGGCAATACAGATTCAGCATAGGGAGATAGTAAGATTTACTGCATAATACTAACAAGCTAGAGAAGTGAGAAACAAAGGAAAGAAGCCAAAAGCACCTTCCCACCATCTACCCTCTTCCACCTCCTCCCCCCAAGCCGTGCAGGCGAACAGAGGAACGGGGGTTATGGTACAGTCTATAGCACTTCTCCGCCGCTCCTTCTCGGTCACTCTCATCCCCTGTGCTGTGGGGTCCCTCCCACAGAATGCAGTCCTTGATGAACTGATCCAGTGTGGGCTGCCCACAGGCACCAGCTCTTCCAGAACTGCTCCGGATATGGGTCCATACCACGGCATCCATCCCTCAGGAGCAAACTGCTCCAACCTGGGTCCCCAACGGACAGCAGCTCCTGCCACGTCACCTGCTCCTGTATGGGCTCCTCTCCACGGGTACAGCTCCGGCCCAAAATCTGCTCTGGCAGGGGTCCTTCACAGGCCACAGCCTGCGCCGGGGCAGGTCCACCTGCTCCACCGTGTTCTCCTCCATTGGCTGCAGCGTGGAACCTGCTCCACCGTGGTTCTCCATGGGCTGCAGGGGGGTGGCCTGCTGCACCATGGTCTCTCCACAGGCCACAGGGGACTTCTGCTCTGGAGCCTGCAGCACCTCTCGCCCTCCTTCTTCACTGACTTTGGTGCCTCCAAGGCTGTTCCTCAATCCTCTCACTCTCCCAGATGCTGTGTGGCACAGAGTTGTGTTTGTTTGTTTTTTTTTGATGTTGTTGTTGTTTTTCTCGTGGGTTCACAGATGTCAAGGCCAGCTGAGTCAGAGCTGGCTGGACCAGGGAACCTAGAGAGAGAGGAGAGAGGGAATAAATCTGGGCTCACTGATTCTTTAAACTCACAGTTTTGGTCCTGTAGAGGGGCCAGGAACCTGTCGCAGCCCCACAGCCCTGCTCAGCCCTGAGAGTCACGGACAAAAAGCCTCCATTTCTAGCTGTGGCCTGTCCCTCACTTCTCAATCGCCCTGTGTCACTATACCAGCACTAGTACTGCTGTCCCAGCTAGCACAGTACTATTACTGTGCTAGTAATACGGCCTAGTAATACGGCTAGTAATACGTCTATACGGCCTTCTCCTCGTCTTATACCTCAGAGATGGTTAAAGTGGCCGTGGAGCCAGATGTGGAACCAGAGGATCGCTTAGGGATGCTCGAGGTTATGTAGGTGTTGCTATAGATCATGGTGACAGGGGCACTGCCAGGGTCTTCTGCTGGTACCAGCCATAGCTGTTGCTACTCCCGGAGCAGGTGATCTGCACGGTGTCTCCCAGGTTCACAGACTTCGAGGCCAGCTGAGTAATCGCTGCCTGGACCAGGGAACCTGGAGAGGAAGAGAAGAGAAGGGAGAAAACAGGGCTTAGTGAGTGCCCCACACGCACAGCCCTGCACAGAACAAAGCAGCGTGATGGGGCCCCTGAGCCTGGAGGCTCTGATGACACCATTCAACTGACAGACCTAAACACAGAGCCCTGGGCCAGTGCCAGGGGTCATCTGCTGGAACCAGCCATAACTGTAGCTGCTGCTACCTCCACAGTAGGTGATCTGCACGGTGTCTCCCGGATTCACCGACTTCGAGGCCGGCTGAGTAAGCGATACTGCAAGCTACCCCCGAAGCCACACATCTCTGCAGCTTATCCCATGCACACAGGCATCACCAGTGCCTGAACCAGACCACTGGGCAACCAAAGGGCTGAGGCAGGAGCTCTCCCTGTCTGTCCAGGGCATGCCCGGGTCTCCCCAAGTGCCCAACGCGCACGCACCCAGCCACGTGCACTGCAGGCAGCTGTGCAGCTGCAGGGCCCTGGGCAAAACTCAGCCTGGGCGAGCTGAAATGCAGCAAAGCCCTGCGAGATGGTGTAAAAGATCATAGAATCATAGAATCATAGAATATCCTGAGTTGGAAGGGACCCTTAAGGATCATCAGGTCCAACTCTTGACACTGCACAGGTCTACCCAAAAGTCCAGACCGTGTGACTAAGTGCACAGTCCAATCTCTTCTTAAATTCAGACAGGCTCGGTGCAGTGACCACTTCCCTGGGGAGCCTGTTCCAGTGTGCAACCACCCTCTCTGTGAAGAACCCCCTCCTGATGTCAAGCCTAAATTTCCCCTGCCTCAGCTTAACCCCGTTCCCGCGGGTCCTGTCACTGGTGTTAATGGAGAAAAGGTCTCCTGCCTCTCGACACCCCCTTACGAGGAAGTTGTAGACTGTGATGAGGTCTCCCCTCAGCCTCCTCTTCTCCAGGCTGAACAGGCCCAGTGACCTCAGCCGTTCTTCATGCGTCTTCCCCTCCAGGCCTTTCACCATCTTCGTAGCCCTCCTCTGGACACTTTCCAACAGTTTCATGTCCTTTTTATACTGTGGTGCCCAGAACTGCACACAGTACTCGAGGTGAGGCCACACCAGCGCAGAGTAGAGCGGGACAATCACCTCCCTTGACCTACTAGCGATGCCGTGCTTGATGCACCCCAGGACACAGTTGGCCCTCCTGGCTGCCAGGGCACACTGCTGGCTCATATTCAATTTGCTGTCTACCACGACCCCCAGATCCCTCTCTTCTAGGCTGCTCTCCAGCATCTCATCGCCCAGTCTGTACGTGCAGCCAGGGTTTCCCCGTCCCAGGTGCAGGACCCGGCACTTGCTCTTGCGGTTGGTGATCGCCCAGCTCTCCAACCTATCCAGATCCCTCTGCAAGGCCTTTACACCCTCATTCGAGTCCACAACTCCTCCAAGTTTGGTGTCATCAGCAAACTTGCTCAAAATACCTTCTATTCCTACATCCAGATCGTTTATAAAAATATTGAAAAGTAGCGGCCCTAAAATGGAGCCTTGAGGGACCCCACTGGTGACCGCCCGCCAGCCTGACGCAGCCCCATTTACCATAACCCTTTGGGCCCTGCCCGTTAGCCAATTGCTCACCCATCGTATGATGTTTTTATTTAGCTGTATGGTGGACATTTTGTCCAGTAGGATTCTATGGGAAACCGTGTCAAAAGCCTTGCTGAAGTCCAAAAAAATCACATCAGCTGGTTTCCCTTGGTCCACCATACGGGTGACCTTATCATAAAAGGAAATCAGGTTAGTTAGGCAGGACCTACCCTTCACAAACCCATGCTGGCTGGGACCAATGACTGCTTTGTCCCCCAGGTGCACCTCAATGAGTTCAAGAACCAACTTCTCCATGATTTTACCAGGCACTGACGTGAGACTGACAGGCCTGTAATTGCTAGGGTCTTCTTTCTGACCCTTCTTGAAAATTGGCACAACATTTGCCAGCTTCCAGTCTACCGGGACCTCTCCAAATTCCCAGGATCATTGAAAAATAATTGAGAGAGGTTCCGCGATGACGTCCGCCAGCTCTTTCAGCACCCGGGGATGAATCCCATCCGGACCCATGGACTTGTAGGGATTCAGGTGGAGTAGCAAATCCCGCACACGTTCAGGGTCGGTTGGGAGTATGTCATCCCCACCGTCCCGGTCCTCCAGCTCAGGGCACCCTGGGCCCCAAAGCCCATCATCAGCATTGAAGACAGAGGCAAAGAAGGCATTAAGCGTCTCTGCTTTGCCTATGTCATTGTCTGTGAGAAGACCTTCCCTATCAAGGAGTGGCCCTATGAAGGGCAGCAGGAAAGAAGGGAGACCCCCACACCTGGTGACATGGCCCTGCCGAGCTGAGAGGAAGGGGGAGACTAAACCAACCTCTTTGACATGCAGGATCTCTCTGCCCAGTCAGCATCACCGTGTCATAACCACTACTGCTGTCGTAGCTCCCACAGTAATAGACGGCCTCGTCCTCGGCTTGGACCCCAGTGATGGTTAACGTGTTTGTGGAGCCAGATTTGGAACCAGAGAATCGTGAAGGGATGTCCGAGGGTCTCTTGGTATCATCATAGATCACGGTGACAGGGCCAGTGCCAGGAGTCTTCTGCTGATACCAGCCATAATAGTAACTGCCACAGAAGCTGCCACCCCCGGAGCAGGTGATCTGCACATTGTCTCCCGGGTTCACAGACTTCGAGGCCAGCTGAGTCAGCACTGCCTGGACCAGGGAACCTGGAGAGGGAGAGTAGAGAAAATGGAGCTCAGGGAGTACCCCATACACACAGCCCTCACTGAGAAGCAGCAGAACGGGGCCTCTGAGTCTGCAGGCTCTTACGACACTGAGGGACCGACAGCCCTGAACACTGAGCCCATGGCCAGAGACCCACAGCCTCGCAAGGACACCTCCCAGAACTAGGGATGCTGAATACTACAAACCGTGGAGAAGTGATCGAGCCGTGACCATGTTGGATGAGTAGACCCCAGCCCAGTCCCAGAGATGTCCCCAGGGCACTGGGGCATAAAAGGGAGGAATCTCACAGCTATGGCCATGCAGAGGAGCCAGGAACCTGCCTCAGCCCCACAGCCCTGCTCAGCTCTAAGGCACAAAAGTAGAAAGTCTCCATTTCTAGCTATGGTCTGTCCCTCACTTACACATTGCTCTGTGTCACTATACCAGCACCAGCACTGCTGTCTCAGCCACCACAGTAATAGACGGCCTCATCCTCGGCTTTGACCCCAGTGATGGTTAATGTGGATGTGGAGCCAGATAAGGAACCAGAGAATCGTGAAGGGATGCCCGAGGGTCTCTGGTTGTTGTTACAGATCACGGTGACAGGGCCAGTGCCAGGGGTCTTCTGCTGATACCAGCCATAGTAGCCGTAGCTACTCCCGGAGCAGGTTATCTCCACAGATCCTGCCATGTTCACCGATTTCGAGTCTGGGTGAGTCAGTGCTGCCTGGACCAGGGAACCTGGAGAGGGAGAGGAGAGGTGGGAGAAAACGGAGCTCAGGGAGTACCCCATACACACAGCCCTCACTGAGAAGCAGCGGAATGGGGCCTCTGAGCCTGAGGCTCTTACTACACCGAGGCACTGACAGCCCTGAACACTGAGCCCATGGCCAGAGACCCACAGCCTCGCAAGGACACCTCCCAGAACTAGGGATGCTGAATATCACAAACCGTGGAGAAGTGATCGGGCCGTGACCATGTTGGATGAGTAGACCCTGGGCTGGTCCCAGAGACGTCCCCAGGGCACTGGGGCATAAAAGGGAGGAATCTCACAGCTATGGCCATGCAGAGGAGCCAGGAACCTGCCTCAGCCCCACAGCCCTGCTCAGCTCTAAGGCACAAAAGTAGAAAGTCTCCATTTCTAGCTATGGTCTGTCCCTCACTTACACATTGCTCTGTGTCACTATACCAGCACCAGCACTGCTGTCTCAGCCACCACAGTAATAGACGGCCTCATCCTCGGCTTTGACCCCAGTGATGGTTAATGTGGATGTGGAGCCAGATAAGGAACCAGAGAATCGTGAAGGGATGCCCGAGGGTCTCTTGTTGTTGTCATAGATCACGGTGACAGGGCCAGTGCCAGGGGTCTTCTGCTGGTGCCAACCATAATAATATTTGCCATCACTGCCAGCACTACTCCTGGAGCAGGTGATCTGCACAGTGTCTCCTGGGTTCACGAACTTCGAGGCCAGCTGAGTAATCGCTGCCTGGACCAGGGAACCTGGAGAGAAAGAGGAAAGAGGGGAGAGAACGGGGCTCAGCGAGTGGTCCATATGCACACACCTCACTGTGCAGCTGCGGGACAGGGCCAAGGGCCTTGGAGCACATCCTCATAGCTCTCTGACACCCCGACACCACCATAGCTGCTGTCGTAGCTCCCACAGTAATAGACAGCCTCATCCTCAGCTTGGTCCCCAGTGTTGGTTAATGTGTTCGTGGTGCCAGATGTGGAAGCAGAGAATCGAGAAGGGATGCCCGAGGGTCTGTAGGTGTTGCTATAGATCACAGTGACAGGGGCACTGCCAAGGGTCTTCTGCTGGTACCAGCCATACCAATAGTTGCCACTACCATCAGCGCTAGCGCCGGAGCAGGTGATCTGCACAGTGTCTCCCAGGTTCACTGTCTTTGAGGCCAGCTGAGTCAGCTCTGCCTGGACCAGGGAACCTGGAGAGGGGAGAAAACGGGGCTCAGCAAGTGCCACACAGAGGACAGTACCAGTCGTAGTAGTCGTAGTCACATGGACTTGTCACAGTCCCATGGACTTGGAAAGGGAACACCAGCACTGGAAGAGGCCCTTCATATTTAGCTTTGGTCTGTTTCTCACTTCCACATCTCCCTGTGTCACTTAACCAGGAGCACTTGGCTGGTGTGCCTTGTTCCTGTCCCTAAAACAGGCACGGATTTATATTGTTCCCAGTCAAACTGCCTGCTCCCGTTGGTGCCTCTCTTGCTACTGCTTCCAGCTCTCCTTGCAGTGGCCCTGGGACTCTGTCTGTTGTTTGTGTGTGGGGCTGTGGGTCCCTGGGTGGGAAGAAGATGTTTTGGCACTGAGACCACCCCCGTCCTGCTACTACATGGTGAGGGCTGTGCATGTGGGGCACTCGCTGAGCCCCGTTTTCTCCCATCTCTCTTCTCCCTCTCCAGGTTCCCTGGTCCAGGCAGCGCTGACTCAGCCGGCCTCGAAGACTGCAAATCCAGGAGACACCGTGCAGATCACCTGCTCTGGGAGCAGCTACAACTACTATGGCTGGTACCAGCAGAAGACCCTTGGCAGTGCTCCTGTCACCGTGATCTATGACGACACCAGGAGACCTTCGGGCATCCCTTCACGATTCTCTGGTTCCACAAACACGTTAACCATCCCTGGGGTCCAAGCTAAGGACAAGGCTGTCTATTACTGCAGGAGCTCCGACAGCACTGGTGGTGTTTCAGTGATGCAGGGAGATGCAGTCCAGAAGCTGTTGCTGGCCTCCAGTTATCCTACTCCACTTTTCCTGAGTGACCACTTCGGCAGATGAAGTCATAACCTTCAGCAGTTCTTATGGACATTTTGGGAGAGGATTGTCAAGTGATAGAAGTACCTGTCTATGTGTCTGTTACAGGACAGGGAATGGTGCTGATGGAAAGAACAATGTGCTGATGCATGTAGAGCCTGAGTATGATACAGACGGCATGGAATAATGGGTGGGGGTTGTGCTGGGTCTGCCTGGGATCAAGTTAGCTCTCCCTGCAGCGGCCCATACAGTGCTGTACCCTGCACGTGTCACTAGAACACCACTGCTGTGACAGTGGTGCTGTGTCTGGTGCTGAGGGGTGCTGGCACAGCATCAGGACTGCCCCCAGCTCCCCGGGGGTGGACAGGAGTTGGGAAAGGGACATCACCAGGCAGCAGACCCAAATCAACCAAAGGGATATGGCACACCATACGAGGTCACACTCAGGGAAAGGAGAGGAGGGCTCTCATTACAAAGCCATCTGTCTTCCTAAACAACCACTGCACATATCATGGTCCTGCATGTGGCTCAGCATCACTTGGTGATGCGAGTGAGAGAATAACTTTTCCTCTTTCTGTGCTTCCACATGGCCTTCGATGTTTTTTTCCCCTTTCTTCCTTTGCTTTTAACTATACCCTCCATAGCTCAAGCTGTGAGCTTTTCCTTTTTTCCTTCCAGTATACTTTCTTCCTCCCCTTTCCTTCTGAGGAGGGGGAGTAAGAGCACGGTTGTGGTCGAGTTCAGCTGCCCAGTGAGGTAAAAGCATCCCAGAGGTACAGACCAGAGTGAAAAATGGAGGCTTTCTGCCCTTCTCCCCAACAGAAGAGGAAGGTTTCTGTCTCCACAGGTGGCCATGGCTGTGAGTGTCTTCCCTGTTCTACTTCGCTGTGTGGGAGGCGATCCTGGGGACAGGACTTTCACCATCCCCGTCCCCTCCATGGCATACCACTGCGCTACCCCCAGCCCTGCCACCCATTGATGCTGGCAGCCCAGTCCTTCTGCTACTGCTAGAGCTGCCTCTGTGCTGGGCTCTGACGCTCCACTGTGGCCGTGGCTGCAGTCCCTGCTCCTCAGATGGTGGCGATCCCCATCCCACTGCAGCACGGTGAGGGCTGTGCATGTGGGGCACTCACTGAGCCCTGTTTTCCTCCCCCCCCTCCTCTCTAGGTTCCCTGATATGGGCAACACTTACTCAGCCAGCCTCAAAGTTGGTGAATCCAGGAGACATTGTGCAGATCACCTGCTCCAGGAGTAGCGGTGGCTATGGCTGGTACCAGCAGAAGACCCCTGGCAGTGCTCCTGTCACCGTGATCTATGGCAACACCAACAGCCCCATGCTGCAGCAGCACCTCCTGCCCACTACAGGCCTCACACAGGCACCAGGAGGAGACTGCAGGGCCATCAGAGCTGTTACCGGTCCTCAGGCAGCTCCAGACACCGCAGAAAGGTTTCATGGCATTGCTCAGGAAGCAAACAGCAGCTCTCTTTCAGGCCCCAGAGAGGCCCCTCAGACTCAGCTCCTGCCCCCGTTCTCAGTTAAGGAATAATAAGAAGGACCATGTCACATGAAAATATAGGTTTATTCTATGCTTATCTTACATATGTTCAGTCCCAGCTACCACCACCATTGCTATGTCTCCAGGCCAGGAGCACAGCACCTGCTTCTTGGACACATGTTTTTGATAAACTCATCAAGTTTCTTCTGCTTCAAGCTTCCACCACGAACCAAGACTAAGCTTTACGAGCTCCCAGTCACTGATACAGCCCATTTACAGCTGAACATGCTGCTGCAACAGCACCCCCCCGTGGCCTGTCCCCATTTAAACTGGGAAGAGCAGGACGGAGGCAGCAAGAAGCTAGCAAGCAGGTTTAACGATGTATCAGTATTTCTTGAACTCAATCCTTTCCACTTTCACGTCATCCTCAATTAGTTGGTAGACATAGGTCACAACCGTGGAAGCCTGGATATCCATCAGTACAAACGAAGGGATAATGTTCCTGGAATGAAAACATACTTTGTCAGTCACCTGGATTAGCTTATAATTCTTGTTATTAAGCTATTTTGTGTGAATGTGTTCTAAAACAATTGATTGCAAAGGGCTGCAGGGATCAGGGTACTAACACAGCTCAGAGGCACTGGCAGCAGCAGCTCAAACAGAGCTGCAATTCCCAAGAACAGCCCTCAAGATTGGGTGTCCCAGCTGCCGCGTGGCTCAGACCCTGTGCCTCAAAAGGCCTCATTTCCTACAAGAGGTCAGCACGCAGCTCCTGGAAGGCACCAGAAGGCAGGACAACTCCAAGAAGCTGCAGCAGCTCACCCCTCTGGTGCTGGCTGATTCCTGAGCCTGCAAACACGCCAGTGCTAGGCCATCAGGCCCAGTTCATGAACTAAAAGTCTCGTTAACAGGGGGAATGTCAGGCTGCATTCTCTAGGAAGAGAAGAGATGACCTGCATGTCACAGCTGCTCAGCACTGCTCTGCAACATGGGGGCTCAACACACATATTTGGGGTAACATGCGTGAGCTGTGCTACACCAGGCAGTTCAAGCTCATTTCACTCACGTTTCTAAAGCACTGTAGGCTCCCGTAGCTGATCCTGGGTTGATGTAGAACTTATTTTCATGTTCAAATGCTTCAAATTTGTGCGTGTGTCCTGAGATGAGGATGTCCACATCCAGCTGCCTCTGTAGCAGTGCCAGGCTGGCCAAATCACCCCAGGGAATAACCTGATGTCCATGAATCAACCCAATTCTGAACTGCCCGACAGTTACAACCTTCTGTTCAGGATAATTCAGACTCTGAGAAGGAGAAACACAAGGGTTAGAGATCAGCCAAAGAGCCCTCACCAACACCGTGCAGGCTCATGCGATCCAAGACACAAACCCACCCGTCAGCAGCCAAGCTCCTGGTGCCTCCCTCTGTCTGTGTACACACCTGGGGATGCCTGCACCATTCGCCAGCAAAGAGCAACTGCAGAGCAAAGAACTGGGATCTCGTGCCCAACAGGAACTGCATGGGCATCAGGACCTTCAGGGCTACTCAGCAGTAAGGAAACACGCACACGTCCCCCATGCCTGTGACTCCCAAGTAAGCTGCAGTGGCTTCACAACAGTCACAAGCAGACTTGTACAGGCCTTTGTACAAATTAAGTGCCTGTTTTACCACTGCACACTACGTCCTCCCTTGTTGCAAATGCAATGAGAAACATCTAGAAAGGTATTTCATTTTTTTCAGTCTTTCCTATGCCAGCACCTCACCTCTCAGTGATTGCTAACACTGAAGGACCTCCCAGGCTCCACTGAGACAACCACAGCATGCAGGACAGTGAACAGGTGAATTAAGAGCAGTAAGAACATTACCTCAGAGTCCCCCCTAACAACGTGAATGTCCCCAGCCAAAGTTCTGAGGTAGTCATAGCTCTCCTTGGTGCAGAGGTTTCCCGTGCACAAGATATGTTGGATTTTTCCTGGAACCAGCAGGTTCTTGAACTTCACAGGCAGACCGCTGCATCGGTGCGGGATGTGAAGGTCCCCGAGTACTAACACCAGCTTCACACACAGGAAAGAGAGAGTTTTAAGCCACGTTACAAAGCCAGTTAGCAGCTCCGGGACGCTTGCTAATTCCAGCAACCTTTACAGGCCCGGGATCAGCCCCTCAGTGCCCGAGGGGCCGGCAGGGCAGGCCCACGCTACTTCCCCCGCGCAGCACGGCGGGCTCCAGGCTCTCGCTCCCCGGCGGAGGGAATTCACCACCCAGCAACAGCGGGGGCGCAGCGAGCACCGCGGAAAGCCGAGCCTCGGGGCCCGGAGCCACCGCCGCAGCCCCGCGGTGGGAGGCGATGCGGGGCCGCCGCTCACCATCGTGCTGCGCCGTAGAGCTCCGCCCGCCCCGTTACCCCGACGCGGACTGCGGTAACCAGGAAGTACCGTGCCTCCTTTTCCCCTCCCACAAGCCAATGGCAGCGCCCGCTCCGCCCCACGTGACGCATGCCACGCCCCCTAGCGCCCCCTCCCCGAGGGGGGGTGTGCGGCTGTGCTGCGCATGCGCGCTGGTGCTGTCCTTGCTGCGAGCGGGACCTTCAGGAGTTGTGCCCTCCCCCCCAAGCATCCCCCCCGTTTTCCCATAGCTTTTTTACGTAATCTGCGAAAATTTAACGGAAAAACGCCTCGTCCCCCCCTGCGTGCCTATGCTCGTATGGAGCGCCCAGCGGCGCCCGTGACGCCCCGCGCCCCCTGTCCCCCCCCTCAGGAGGCGGGGGAGCGCTGGGGGGCGCCACAAAATGGCGGCGGGGGGCACGGGGGGCGCCACAAAATGGCGGCGGGGGGCCCGGGGGGCGCCATAAAATGGCGGCGGGGGGCGGCACGATGGCGGCGCAGGGCAGGGCGCACAGACACGAAGCCATCAGCGCGGTAGTGGGGGAGCGAACATTTTTATTGCCTTGATCAAACTGCAGCCCCTGCCGGCCACCAGCCCAGGCACCCCGCGGCACGGCCCCGCGCTCCCACCGCCGCTGGGAAGCGGGAGAGCAGGGCTGTGAGGGGAAGGGAGGGGAGGAAGGTGAGGAAGGTGAGGGAGGGAGGGAGGCAGGCGACTGCGGCACTGTGCCAGAGGAGGTCTGTGCCCCTTCCCTCCAGCCCTGCATCGCATCACGGCGCGTGGGGCAAGCCAGTTTCACTCCCCGCTGCTACAGCCAGCTGTTGGTGGAGGACAGCGAGCAGTAATATCTGCCGTTGTCTTCCTCCTGGGCGTCCATGATGGAGAGGATGCAGGCGTTGCGGGCAAGGTCTTTGGTAGCGAAGAAGCGGTCGGGAATCCTGGCGGGTCTGTGGTTGTCATACTCCGAGTTGTAGTAGAGCAGGTACCGGAGGGCCTGCCCTGGGCGCTGCTGGTACCAGGTGATGCCGAAGTCGGTGATGTTGTACTGGGGGCTGAGGGTGCAGGACAGCCGGGCGGTCTGCCCAGGCAGCACCAACACGGTGGTCGGCTGGGTCAGCACCTGCTGAGCCTGGCAGGCTGCACGTACCGGGAATGTGGTTACTGATGGAGAGCCGTGCCCCACCGCCCCCAGCCCCAAAACATTCTCCTGCCCTCTTCGGGTGTCCCCACTGCCCAGCCCTGCTCGTTGCACCATGCAGCTTTAGATCAAACCTCCCAGCTCAGCTGAACATCGCCCGTACACACCTCAGTCCTGCCCACCTTCCCCAGCATCAGCTAGCACAGCCACCCTGCCCTTACCTGTCCCTGCTATCCCCACCAGCAGCAGGATCACGAAGCCCAGGGCCATGGCAAGGAGTAGGATGGGGAGCAAAGGAAGGGAGGCTGTTTTGGAGACAGGCTGTGGTACTGCACAAGCCCGGGCTGCTGTGCTGCTGGTGCTGGTGAGGTGTATGTAAATGACACAGGGGGCTGGGGGACTTCAGCTGCCCGTGTCACTCCATTTGCTGCAACTGGTCTTCAGCAAGGGGCCTTGAATCAGTGGGGCGAGAGCCAAGCATCAACACCTTTGCCTCCAGGCACAGCTTGCACGTCAGCCTGCTCCACTGCCTTTGGTACTGGGGTACAGCGTGGGGACACCACCAAAAACAAGTTGACCATCTAGAAGGCATTTACTGAGGGACACAGTGCAGGGGGCTGTGGCTGCAGCACAGGTGGTGTCTGGTGAGGAAGGACTGCAGACCGGTAAAGCAAAGAGCTGCCAGAATCAGTGGGTGTGAAGGCCCTTCTGTCTGTAACGCCACCACATGGCACGCACAGCTCTGCAGCCCAGCTCCCAAAGCATCTCTAAGCCCAAGATTTTTGTGAGCATTTGGGCATGCTCTGTGTTTGAGGGAAAATGGAGCCACGAGGTCCGGGACAGGGTCCTGCCTCGTTAGACCATCCCAATGCTGCATCTCTGGTCCCAAAGACTGAGAACTATAGCCCGCCAGCAAGACGGATGTTCGCTCTGCTTCGACACGCTGCAGTAGTCTCAACAAGGGCTCACGTGCCCAACGGCTCAGCTATTTTTTGTCTTCTCTATCAGCTGGTCTATCAAAAGCAAATACTTCCTCCTACGCAACCTGGACCAATTTACTGTGACGCAGCCTCCCCGGGGAGCAGTGAGAGCAAAATGAGAGCAAAAGGTGGTGGCTGAGGCTCCTCAAAGCCACCATAATGACATCGCCTGGGAGTGGGCTGCATGCTCGCAGCACAGGAGGCAGCAAGGTTTCAGTTGTGCCTGGTGGGACTGCATGGCCCCTTGTGTCTGGGCTATGGCACGCAGCTGCCGTGGTCGTACAACCCCACAAGGAGGCTGAAACGCACTGGCCCTGCTGCTCAGGGCTGGGCAGGGATTTGCTGTCTGTGCTTCCCCTGAGGCTGTGCAGTGTTGGAGCACTTTATTGATAGGACAGCGACAGGAACAGAGACATCAGCACCTCTCTCCTGCCCTGGGTTAGAGGAGTCCCCATGCAGGCCTTGCTTCACCCTGCAGAGCTGCCAGGCTTTTCCTCCATGGGAGGAGGATGTGGCTGTGCCTGGTGGGTAGCATCAGCCGCAGAGGATGGTACAAGGGTTGGGCTGAGCCAGGCTGGACACAGAGCAGCTGAAAGCCAGCTCCACAAGCAGCCAGAACAGCCAGGTGGAGCAGAGACTGAATGTACACAGTCTGTCCTCGAGAGGCTTTAATTGAATACAAAAAACAACCATCAAGGGAGAGAAGGCTTTGCTAGGGACCTTTGCATGATACGCAGTGGAGGGGAACTATTCACAGTGCCATGAGTACAGGGAGCCCAGCACAGCTCCCTGCATCCCACTGGGCCTTCCCGGACTGTCATCGTTGTCCCTGGTCCCCTGCAGCAGTGTTCCTTCCCGGGAAAGTGAGGAGCTGTGAACAAAAAACAGCCTCAGTTACCACCCAGCAGCCCCATCCCTGGCCCCAGGGCTCCGTCACCAACCCCTGCACTGCTGCAGGAGCCAGCAGTGGCTGGGCTCTACCCAGCACCCCACTCACGCTGTACTCTGCTGTGCTGCCAGCGCTGGCACTGACAGCTTCCCCGCCTGCGGGCTGCCTCGTGCCATCCTCTGCGGGCCTGTGGCAGGGATCCGAAGCATCCTGCACGGTGCGCTGCCTCCTCAGCTTCATGTGGTGCTTGTCTGAAGCAGAGCAGAGGGGACACAGATCTGCTGGAGCAGCCCCCGCTGAAATAGCACGGCTCTAACACAGTCTCCCTGCTCACAGACCAGGACTGGTCACTAGCAGAAGGATTTTACTGGCGGATTTACCTCAATATAATGTGCTGCTGTGCACCTCCTTGCAGCCCAAAGGCTGTACCCCGTATCACACCAACTGCTGAAAGACACAGCAGTCTTCTACCTAGTACTCTACCAGGCCATGGAGGAGCTTTCGCCCTCCTGTCACGCTCCTCCTCGTGACAGCAGGGGAGAGCAGCGGCCTGATGCAGTGCCACCCATGCCAGTCCCAGCTGCTCCCAGTGCCCCACGCTTGGCCGAGCCCACAAGGGATGCAGCGAGGTGTCAGCAGAAGACACAGCACAGGGCAGGTGAGGGCCTGGCCATGTTGCTGGAGAGTCAGAGTCCTCACAGCAACGCAGGATACAGCTCAGACCACTGCTGTGATAAGGCCTGAGGTGATGTCTGGGTGTCTTGGTTTCAGTTAGGACAGAGTTAATTTTCTTCCTAATAGCTGGTAGAATGCTATGTTTTGGCTTAGGATGAGAAGAGTGCTGATGACACCCCGATGTTTTAATTGTTGCAGAGCAGTGCTTATACCAAGCTAAGGATGTCTCAGCTTCTTCTTGCACTGTCCTGCCAGAGGGCAGGCTGGGGGTGCAGCAGGAGCTGGGAAGGGACAGACCGAGGACAGCTGACCCAAACTGGTCAAAGGGGTATTCCATACCATCTGGGGTCATGCTGAACAATAGATAGGGGTGGCTAGCCAGGGTGGGGGGCCAGACTGCTTGGGGTTTGGCTGGGCATCGGTCAGTGGGTGGTGAGCAATTGCATTGTGCATCACTAGTTTGTACACATTATTAGTAGTAGTACTATTATAATCATTAATGTTATTATCATTTTCCTGTCTTAATAAACTGTCTTTATCTCAACTCACGGGCTTCACTTTCACATTTCTCTCCCCCATCCCAGACAGGGAGGGGGGAGGGTGAGCGAACAGCTGTGTGGTGTTTAGCTGCCAGCCGGGTTAAACCATGACACTGGCTGAAGCCGTGTTCCTTCCCAGTATTACTTACACACAAAGTACGAGCACAGAGCCATGACGGCAAACACAACACTCCCCAAAACAACCAGCAGGACAGCCGAGGAGCCTAGAAAGGAGAACACAGCCTTGTACTCCTAGTTCATATTGTCATGTACACTGGGACGCACAAACATGCTAGCGGGTTGGTGGTTTCAGTGAAAACGTGGAAGGCTCCGACCTCTGCAGCTGGGGGCCGTGGGTAAGACATTGAGGAAAAGCTGTGAAAAAAGGCTAAGAGCAGTGAGGAGGCCCATCATGGGCATGATCAAACACAGGGTGCCTGCCCCTGGTGTGAGGATGAGGGAACGGGAACACAAGAACCAGCACAAATTGTAAGAGCTTCTCCTCAAATATGAATCACATCTTTTTGGCACCAAATCAGCAGGGACACGGCATGTCCTACACTTCAGAACAGGGGCCTGCTTCATCCTCGCATCTGGTATTTCCCAGTTGAGTCATGGTGAGTCCAAATTACTGCATAATTGCAACTAACTGTGTTCTGCATTAATTGGCCGGGCTGCAAACACAGCAAACAATTCTGCTGGGATTTGTTACTGAGTTACCCTGGATAAAGGTACTTGTACACATTAAATAAATGCATTAAAAATCCATGTCATCATTAGGTAGAGATGAAAATTGGTTCCTGAACCTTGAACCATCAAGACAACCAGTACCTTTTCCAGATAACCCCCTGCAGCAAGGGGCACGTAACCCGTGTCTCTTCACAGATGACATTCTGTGGTTTTTGTTATCACTTTAAATTTATCCGTGCATCTCACTTTCATGTTCTGTGACCCTGCAAAGCATTACCATTGCAGCACAACAGCAGCTCACACTCTGGGCAGCCCGCCCTCTCAGCCCGTTGCAGGTAGGAGCGTGCTGCAGACACAGCTCCAGCTGCTGCCTGCCTGCACTCCCCACACTCTGCAGGACAGCGCAAGGCAAACGAGAGGCACCCCGCACGTTGGGATGTGTCCCAGCTGAGGAGTGTCACACGCACCCTGTCATCAAGCCCCGAGCAGATCTAGCCCGTGGGTTAGACTGACTGTGAAATACAAAGCTTTAGCAGAGCAGAAGGATTTCACTTGCCCACAAGGTCCCAGAAAACAAGCTCACCTTGCACAGCGAGGTGGGTTCTCGTCCCTCTCTGCCAGCCTGAAAGCTCTCCCACGCCCTCACACTGGTACCAGCCGCTGTCCTTCTCTTCCAGCCCAGTAATGTTGAGATGGCTCCAGTGATTTTCGATGTCAAATACGCTCTGGAAACGACTTCCAGTGCTGCCGCTGTTGTTCTGGAAACTGGACGTGAGGTGCCACGCCACGAGTCGGGGGGGGCTCTGGTCTTGCTCGTGCAGCCAAAAGAGGTAGGTGAAGCTGCCGGGCAGCTTGGCAGGGAAGTCACAGTCCAAGGTGACTTCACCTCCTTGAGGCACAGAGAAGCTGAGGCCCCCAGAGGCTGCCCACGGCTGCTGACCTACAAAGAAGAGAGGTTCACATGGGTGGTCATGTCAGAGCTGCTTTGATGCCTGCATACCGCCAGCTCGGGAAAAGCACCGTTCCCACAAAAGTTGTTGGCGCTGCACAAACCAGTGGGAACGTAAAACAGAGCTCTGTAAGGCCAGGTGCTGCAATGCAAACCATTCTCCCTTTCCCACCACAGGGGCAGGTCCCTTGCCTGAGCTCTGTCCAACACTTCCCAAAGGCCTGGGGAAGCCACTTGATGACAAGAGAGGGCTACGCTTGCTCAGGGATGCGCAGGTGGAATGCTGGAGGGAAAGAAAGGGGAAAGCAGGAGAGACGAACTCACCTCTAACGAGCAGGTGAGTCACCATTTCGGTCGGGTTGCTGCTCCCTATCTTCACATAGCAGAGGTAAGCGCCAGTGTCATTCATAAGCACCTCTGAGATGTTGAGAAAGCTCACGCTCCTTGCAAAATCCACAGTGCCGCTGAAGTGACCTTCGCTGCGATGCACACAGGAGGCATTGGGCCGCGCAAACCTAAACTGCAGGATCCTTCTCGAGATGTTCCTATGGCTCCAGATGAACTCATGGAAGGAATCACCGCTGTCGTTGTGCTTGCGGAAGGGACACTCCATCACCACAGGCTCCCCTTCGGTCACGAGAACCACTTGACTCTGAGGATGTCCAAGAGTCCCCGCACCTGAAAGCGAGAGTTGGAGGAGAGCCCCGACTCCTGCTCCCAGGCAAGGAGCAGGCTCACTGGCTCCATCCTGCACCACTGCGCTGCCTTCAGGTATTGAGCACAGAGCAAACGCCCCAGGCGAGGGCCCAACAGCTACCCCACCACTTCCATCTCTTTGGGGGGCACAAGGATGCCGCAACCAACTTCTCCCTCCCTAAACCTGTCCCTAGCTCCAGACAGAGCCGCAGGAAGCCTGGGGTCATCTGCATGCCCAGTAAACCCTAAAGCCATGGGAGACCCAGTTACTGCAGCTGGCGCATCCCCACTCAGAGACAGCCCAGAGCTCTGCCAGGAACAGCTTCCTACCCAGTGCCAGGCGGGCTGCCTAGACAACAGCAACCCTGCAGAAGAAAAGATCTCATCAACTGAAATACGCGATGGGGAAGTGGCAGCGAAGGTTTCACCCCAGCAACTGTCAAAACCTAGCAGGCTTATTATTTTTGGTTATCAGCACATTATATCTTGATCAACAAACGGATGCACACAGGTTCATCGGATGCACCATGCCTCTGAGCTAGTATTTCTGGCTCCAATTCAGCACCCAGACACTTTTGCAGAAGACATCGGGAGCTGTTTGATCGCTTCCCTCAATTTCAAGGGTCTCTAAGGAGGCCCAGCGTGACTGGGGACAACAAGCAGCGTGAGGGAGTAAGGCTTCCCAAGCACACCCACCCAAAAAACTTCAAACCAGGGCGGGGCTGAGGCGGTTCAGTCCCAGTGCCTCCCAGCAGGGCAAGGGGACAGAGCAGGCACTTACCCCGGGGCAGGAGCAGCAGCAGCAGGAGGGCGAGGGCGAGGGCGAGCGCCATGCCCAGCCCGGGCGCACTCCAGCAGCCAAGACAGGAGGAGGCCTGTGAGCAGCACCCGGCCTGCAACCTCGCAGGGAGGAGCTGCCCGCATGCTATGCGCAGAACGGTGTAAACAGCTCCGCCAACAGCCCTCAGCATGGGCTGTCCCTCAGCGTGGCTTTATCCCACCAGGTCACGTCTGTTTGGGACCAAGCCCAGGACATGGGGAGGCTGCAGGCGCCCGTCATGCTGGGGTCTGCTTCAAGGCAATGGCACAGGGTCGCCCCGAGCCTCTCGGCTGCCCAAGGCAGCCCCCCAGGTCTGGCCCCTGCTGTGCTCGGAGGCAGGAGAGAAGCCCACCTGCTGGAGGACACAGCCCCTATGGGGCAGGGGGCAAAGTGCTCTCCGTGCCTTCCCACCAAGCTGCCCTGGCGTGAGGATGAGCCCCTGGGGCAGGGCAGAGCGTGAACACCCAGGCTGGGGTGAAGGGGCAACTTCCTCCACATAAGAATCACTTTTAATCACAGGAACATGCTCTCCATGCCCGTTCCGCTTGCTCCAGGCACTCTCCCGACCCACACTGGGCTCTATCACCACCGTGAGAGCAGAAATACCAAGCAGAGGTACACAAACTCTCCCAGTGCCTTGGAACACAGCCCCCCTGCTGTGGTCATCTCTTGGCTCAGATGTGAGAGCTAGAGAGAGCTGTGAAACCACACCACAGCACCTGTGAGGGAAACATGGGTTCTCCACAGCCCAGAGCTGTATGCTGCAGCACAGCTAGCCCTCAAAGGTGTCAGATCTGGAAACCAGGGTCAGAGGACAACAAGCTGCATTTAGGCAGGCCCTGCAGTGAGAGCTGCAGCACAACTGGCCCCAGTTCTGAGAGGCTGCTGGGAACCAGACTTCTGCTCTGCTCTGTGGTTTCACAGCTTCTCAGGAGAGGAATCAGAAGAGCAGTGCTGTGAGCACATCTCTGCCCACACATGCCCTGCTGCATCAAGCACAGCCATAGGGCCTTTTCTCCATGCGAGGAGGTTTGGAGAGAGGAGATTTGTCCACAGAGCTGTGAGTACAGGCTACGCAGCACAGCTCTCTGCAGATCAGCCCTTGTGCCTCAGCATCTGTACTAGCTCCCACCATTCAGGTCCTCAGGACAGGATTTCACCTGTGGGTCTTGGCACCTCTCCAAGAAAAGGGAATGCTGCTACAGGGGATGATGTTACAATGCCCTGTAAGCAGTGCTGAACACCTGCACAGCAACATATGGGTGCTAAGCAGCTGCTACACAAGCAACGCAGAGTGCTTTGGTGGCACAGAGGGGCAGGACAGCAACTGCCTGGGCAAAGCACAAGAGCAAATGTGAACACAGCCCCCTGCTCCCCCCGTACAGCCTATTCCCTCCTGCTGGTTGTGCTTATTGAACAAAAACTCACCCAAATAAGCAGGTTTCATCCCACGCTTGATATGTCAGTGACCAAGATATCGCTATCTCTGTCAGGCCAGGGCAAAACCCAGAGCAGGACTCCTGCTGCACCGCCCTGCGCTCATTGCTGTGCCCTACAGCTTCCTCCCTGCTCTGCCAGGCAGCAATAGCTGCTGCAGTCAGCTCATCCCATCCCACTGCTCCCACTGCCTGGTGGGCCAGGGCAGGATGAGAACAGGCAGGGTAATCGGGGAGGTGCTGCTGGTGACATCCGACCACCTCAGAGAGTAGCCCACAGCCACCCTCACATCGATGCCAGGCACAGCCATGCAGGCACAATCTTGTTATAAATGAAGTCTCAACTCAATCTGAATTTAGTAATATTTATACTTATAAAAAGGTATAAAAGGCAAGTAAACAGCACTGGGTGTGCAGGGAGTCTACGCTCCACCAACATGCACACACGAACATCAAACATTTCTAAAAACAGAACATCACTTTTACATACTAAACCCAAGTATGCCTATACATTTGTACAATCAGAAGAGGTAACAAACAATCCTTTAAGTTCCATGACTTAACAGTCTCCATTGTCCATTCCTTTTGAACAATATGTCTTGCTTTAAGCTGTCAAGCAACTCGGTCTTCAGGCCTTCTGTATCCCGTTCTTCCCGGATCGAAGAAAAGCATGTCCATCCATCTCCTTTTCAAGGCCAGTAAGCCTGGGTCAAAAGGCACATCCAGGTCAGCAGGGGGCGTAACAGCAAAGGCCTGCGATGGCTGTAGCAGCAGAGGGGCCCATGGCATAGCAGTCGGATCAATAAAGGAGCCCGCAGCTCCCTCACTGTCTGGCAAACCACACGTTTGTGATTGTGGCTCCACACGGCTCTTTAAGGCCTCAGAGACTGCTTGCCAGGTGCCGAGCGATCCCACTGCAACCTTGTCATTTCTAGTTGCAGAGTCCCACACCTTGACCTCAGTTTGGTCCCATATTTCAGGATCATTAACTGTCCGATTGTTAATAACGAGAATAAGCTGTAAGGTTTCCAGGACAGTCTTTGTTCCTAAGGATGTATGATTCGCCATGATGTGCAGTTGCTGACCAGCAAGGGGCAGTTGTGTGCTGGCTCCGCTTCTCTCAGCTCAAGCTTCTTCCCAGCCCCGGTGTGCCCATTTCCAGTGACTTTCTGTACGAGCTTCTCTGAGCAGTTTGCTGAGTTTGGCCAAACCTATCTTCATAAGGCAAAGTGTCTGTTCCCATCCTGGTCTCCGTTCTGCTAGCCTGTTCCTTTTCATTCCTTCTTTCTGCTTCTTTATTGATGACATTAACTTCATCACATCGCATTGCCTTTTTTTTTTTTTTTTTTTTTATCTTGAGGGCAGGCTCCCCTCTTATACCCTTCTCTCCACAGCAGTTCTTTTCAAAACAACTTCTCATTGGTCAAACAACTTTGAATATAACAACAGCAAACACCCAGAAACTTCCATGCCTTAACGGCTGGAGAACAAGAAACCAGAGACTGCATGGAGTCTCCTGAATCACCCTTCTTTGTTCCCTCTAAACTTTTATATTCCTGATGGCCTCATCGTTAAGAGTCTAATGTTATCTCAACCACAGGGCTTTCCAACCCCTATGGCCACATTCCCAAATCTCCCCCTTCTTTAATAATATCAACCATTTTCTCACCACTCCATAGGTAACAGTCTGGCACTCAGCGGGGCTGCAGGGCAAACAAGGGGCAGGAATCAGCAGCACAGTGAAGAGACAGATTCAGAGCAGCCTCCTGAAAGGCCGTTAACCAAGCCCTGCTCTACCCCTCCTCTCCCAGCGCCCAGCCACAGGCAGCTCAGGAATCTGCAGGGGCCGTTCCCCGTTGCTGGGAAATCTGCTCCTGAAACCACCACAGTGTTGGCTGGAAACGCTGCCCCTCCTCTTGGCGCACAACACCGCAGCACTTTGTCACCCCGCTGCCTGCAGCCCCTGCCAGGAAGCACGATGTTCGTCACGGTGAGATACGGAGGTACGTGGGGAGAGCACCGGCTTCAAAGCAGCTCTCGGTGCCAGGCGGTGGCCCCATGCGGAGGGAGGGATGTGGCACCTTGACGCACAGCAGCACCCCGTGGCCAGGGAACAGGGCAGCAGAGCTCTACCAGAGCACATCAGCACGCTCTGCTCCAGCTATTTACTTTAAAAAGTTACGTGATGGAGATATTTAATCCCTACATGCTGGCTCACAGAGGAAAACCATGTCAGCAGAGCTCGGTTACCCACAGGAAGGGAGGCCAGGCGAGGGGTGGGTTACTGGGCTGCAGCCAGCACCACCTGCTGGGTAGAACTCCCTCCAGGTTGTCCTTGCTGCGTGTTCCCAGCCTTGCAGCTCTGAGGAAATCGCTGGAGGGGGCTTTGCTTGCCTAGACAGAAGCAGGAAGTCACCAGGCAATGACGGCTGCCAGCAGTTCCTCTGCTCCCCGCTTTGTGGGAAGGGTTCCCCTTGCTCTAACTCCAGAGCTTGGCTTCGGAGTGCAATATCCACAGCAGGGAATGAGGGAACAGGCAGACTCTGTCCTGGCCTTGCCCCCACTTGGCTAGGAGCCTTCACCTGACCCCAAACACTCGGTGCTGCAGCTGCCAGACACACTTGGTCCTACACCTTTGCTCCCTCTGCTATTTCAATTGGCTCCCCAGCTCTGGCTGCTGACGTTTGTCAGCCCTGGGGATTTCTCCATCGTGACACACTCGGTGAGAGTTCATGGCCAAAACGTCCCCCAATGACTCAGCTGAGATGCCCGGCTCCTTTCCCTCGTGACCTGGACAAGTTCATGGAAGGGGAATGTCAGGGCCAGGGCTTGTGGATTTTTCCTGCTCCTGTTTAAGGAACCTAAGTTAAAGGACAGATGCTTCACCAAGCAGAACAACTTTCCCCAAATCAGAATGCTCATCCCAGCCACTAGTGTGGTGCATTCCCAGCACAGCAGACACAGCCCCTAACACTACAGGCTCAAAGCCCTGCTCAGAGGCCACGCAGGGCCCCCCGCTTTGCTGCCTGTGACAGCACCCCCTTGGATGTCAGCGGGGCCCCCGGATCTAGGGTGACCTCGCTTACCCACCTCTCACTCCCTGCCTGCAGCCAACTGCCAGGAGCTGGTGAACCTGCAGAGCCGCGTGCTGGTCCTCACCGCCCACCTGAGGAGGAAGTGTCAGTGCGGGACAGGAGGTACCGAGCGCTCGCGAGCAGCCACCGCCCCGGGACAGACCCCTAGAGAAGCAGCATTGGGTACCAAAAGGGTTGTGTGGGAGTTGCAGCCCATCCCAAAAACGCAGGGGAGGCAAACCTCCTCCCCTGCAGACCCCAACACGTTCTCTTCATAGCGTAACTTGCCAAGTTAACACCTCTAAGACTGTACCAGCTTGTGCAGGTTGAAGGGGCATGTGGCATCTTCACATCTCTTCCCCTCCAGACTGCATCGACCTCGTGGATGAAGCAGGGGCCCTGATGAACCTGAGCAAAGTGGAGAATCCTGCAGCTGAGTATGCCAGTAAATACCTACGGGAAAGGCAGCGCTACATCCTCGTCAGGGTCATCAGTAAGTTCCTCAGCAAGGCACCACAGCTCAGCCTCCGGGCCAGGACAGGTCTGCTGCAGGGGTGGGCAGCACTGCAGGAACTGCTCCACACACCAGTGGCACCTTGTCACAGCCTACAAACAAGACTGTGCCATTGGACAGGGTCTGCCCAGCAGTTGTCTGGACAGCACACAGTAGCTGTCAGGAGAAAGACAAGCCAGCTCACAAAAACACTAGAGCTGTATCCTGAGACTGAGGTAGCAGCTCTGGAGGAGGAGCTTCTCACAACAGAGCCACCTGCCCCAATTCCAAGTCTTGATCCCAGTTTTCAGCCAAGATAGGGACTGACCCACTTTTCCCATTCTGCTGCTAGGAGAACAAAGCACTGAAGCTACCTGCTATGAATCCTTACTGGAGAACCTGGGGAAACACCACCCTGACCTCGCAGGTAAGAGTCAGGCACCCAAGGTGTCTCCAGAGCAGCTGAGGGTGCAGGCCTGACTCCCTTTGTACACCATCCAGGGGACAGAGCTCCTCCACATCACCATGCCCCCTCAGAGCACAGCTTTGGGGCTGGTACTGCTGTGGCAGCATTATTGTCACCTGTGGGTATCCCCAGGTGAAATCAGGGACAAGCAGCAGGCAGAGCTGCTCTGCAGAGCCCCTCCTGGCTGTCACAACGGCAGCACCACTGCCCGCCCTCCCCACACCAAGCTGTACAGGGCACAGCCCCACAGCTGGGAGGGGTGTGGGGCAAGGAGTCAGCTCCTGGGGACAGGCAGGGAGGGACAACACGAACTGGGGGGACTCAGATGCCCACCTCCCAGCTCAGCATCTCCTCACTTAACGCACCAGCGGGCAGCTGACACAGCAGGAAAGCACCCAACTCTTGGGGATTGCTCCACAGATCGGCTGCAGAAGCTCTCGGCCAACACCCCGATGAGAGAGCAGTGGAGGAAAGGCCCCTTGCAGAGGAGGGCTCAGCCCAAGAAGAGCTCAGAGCCGAAGAGCACCCCCAGATGAGGAAAGGGCCTGATGGGAACAAGCACAAGTGCAGTGACCACTGCCAGGACTCACCATGGTGCTGCCTGAGCCCCCAGCCCCACCAGGACCCCCACTCTCTTCAGATGTTCTACAACTAAAGCTGCACTGGCAGCAGACAGCACCCTGGCCAGGCACAAGCAGCTGCCTCCTGCTTCAAGGTGTCATTCACATTCCCACACCACCACCTGCAGTGAGCAGCAAGGAACCACACCTCCTGCCTCAGCCCACTAGGTAAGCCTGCCCTGAACACCACCACACCAGCAGGGGCCTCCTAGGGGCTCACATCCCCTGCAGTCAGCAGGAAAAGTCGCTCAAGGGATAGCCAGGGTGTCAGCTGCAGAACCATTGCTGGAACTTGCCAGGATGGGTCAGAAGACAGCACACACTCACTGCAGGTATGCTTGATAACCTTCCCTAATAGCCTATCCATGCAGACCAAATGTTTAATTTGGTGTGTGCTGAAGGCAGCAAGGTGAGACTTCCTTACAGTGGTTCCTCCCTGCTCACACTGGAGCAGCTCAGCACACAACAGCGCTTGGCCATGAGTCTCTGGCACCTTTCTAACATGGCCACCGCTCAGGAGAGCACAAGGCACCCCAGCTAGGGACAGGCACAGCTCAGAACACCAAAATTCCATCAAGCATTTAGGTTTTGACATTTGAAAGGAACAGGACCTTCAAGAGCAGCCCCTAAGATCTGCTGCCAAGCAGGGTCTCCTGAGAAGAGCCCACAGGCAGCCATAACGAGGCTGATCTGCCATAATGGCAGAAATAGAAAGCAGCCCTGAGCTTCACCTTCAGCTGGTGACCTTGGGAACATTGCATAACTCCCTAAGGAAGATCAGCTGGCTGTATCCGAGTCATGCAGACAGACAGGTCACGCTTTCCTAGCTCCTGGGTCAGAACAGCTCTTCAGGAAGAGATTATCAATGCAAGAAGAATGTTACTGAAAATACTGTCGGATATCTCAGATTACCTCTCTCCAGCCCCTGCTCTGGCTGGAGTGCTGACACTCCGGTCTCAGCTCAGTTGTGGATCTGCTTTTGCCAAGCCACGCAGGCACAGTTCTTGCTGCTGGGCTGCACCTCCTGCTTGCAGAAATACACAAAGACATGCCTGGCCCTGAAAGGGGATCATATGGGTAATATTTGGGTAGCTTAATTCACGCTCAAGTATTAAATAAAGAAAAAGCACAGGTGATAGTTCCAAATAAGCTTCTTTATTTCTCTGTAGTAAATACAGCACTATCTGAACTCCAGAATCATAAATCCAACCATTCCTTTACTTCCCTACTACTCCAGAAGTAAGTTACCCCTAGAAGACTCCGATCTGGTCAGCCTGTTCCCTCCAGCACATCACCTGTCCATCCTTCCTTCCACTCCTTGCAGGCATCAGGGCTCTACACCAGGCTCTTCTTCTCCATACAAGTGGGCAGATTCCTCACAGGAGAGAGGAAACACCTGCATGGGATAAAATAAGGTCAGCATTAGGTGCACATTCCAGCAGCTGCAGTTAAATAAAAACTCTCCTACTTAAGGTGATCACCTTAAGACTAAGACATAAGGACTGAAATCTGCTATTAACAGGTGCAGCAGGAACTAGGAAAGCAAGTGGTGAAAGCAGCAGGCTTCTCAGGGCAGCAAAAAGGAAGCTCTGTGGAATTATCTACAATCCTGTCACCTTTACAGACACAGCCAGGGCCACTTCTCCTGCCCTTTCCGGTTCCCTTCGGCATTCCAGGTGACACAAGAGGCACTCACACGGGCAGAACCACTTCCTACGTGCAGCCTTACAGGGCACGGCTCGCTCAGCAGCCTGTTTGCACAGCCTTTAACCCCTCTGGTGTTCTCCCAGCCGCAGCTCCCTCCCCCCTCGCCCCCACTCACCGTTACTGTACTTGCACTGCTTCAGCGCCTCGTTGAAGCCCTCGCACAAGGTCAGGTCCCTCTGGGTGGTGGCGCACTCCAGGAACTGCTTCACCTCGTAGTGGCAGGGCCCGAAGGGCGGCTGCTGCTGGTACGGGGGCTGCTGCCGGGGCTCCTGCGGGCGGGGACGGGGTCAGGGGCGCGGCCGGGGCCCCTCGGCACAGCCCCGCAAGGACATTCAGGCTCCTACCTGCGCCGGGGCCGCCTTGCTGGGCTCGGAGGAGCCGCCGAAGGCTCCGGTGAGGGCGCTGCCCACGACGTGCCCCACGGCGGAGCCCACGGCCACGCCGGCCGCCGTGCTGGCCATCTGCGCCATCAGCCCGGGCTGCGCCGGCTGCGCCGCCGGCACCGGGGCGGCCGGGGCCGGGCTGCGGGAGAGGAGAGGAGCGGGTCAGGGAGGGCGGGGGGCGGCGGCGGAGCCCCGCCGGGACCCCCCGGGCCCCCCCCGCCCGTACCTGGCCGGTGCCGGTGCCGCCGCGGGCCGGGCCGCGCTCCTCCCGCCGCGCGCCATCGCCTCACAACGCCCCGCGCCTGCCCCGCGCGCCGCTTTAAAAGGCGGCCCCGCCGCCACGTGACGCCGCGCGCATGCGCGCCCGCCGCTCCCGAAGCCGCGCCCGCCCTCGCCCTGCTGAGGGCAGGAGGGGCTGCCCTGCCACACGGGGGGGGGCGGCCCCGTGCCCGCGCGCGCTCGGGGCCGCCAGGGGGCGCGCGGGGCCGCGCCTCAGCTGAGGGCACGGCGGGATCAGGGGGAGCAGCCGCCTGTTACACTCGGCGTTTGCCTTTCCCCCACTAACAAACGGGAGATACGTTTTGCCAGACTGGCAAAATGCCCGTGACGAGCCCCGGGGTGGCAGCAGCTGCCCCTGTGCCCCCTCCGAGCCCCAGTCCCCGGGGGAAGGGCGTTCACAGCTCCTGCAGCCAGCCCGTTCACAGCTCCTGCAAGGCACAGCCGCCCCAGCAGAGGGGGACAGGAGCTGAGGAAAAAAAAAAGGGGAGGAGGGGAGAAAAGGACAAACTCAGAGAGCACCCTGCTGGGAGGAAGCCCCCCGAAGGGACCCAGCTCCACACAGCAGTGTGGAGGTACCGCACCGCGTCCTGTTCCCTGCGCCAGCGTCCACGGCCCCAAAAAGAAGCTGGGCATGTGCTGGAGGGGATTTGGGGGGTGTAGGGAACGCGAGACATCCAGCCATGGGAAATGAAGGCTGCCTGGTCCCACCACGCACACAACAACTTGCTGAGGGTGCCTGGGCTTCAAGCTGAGGACGTCCCTTTAAGCTGCCCCTCTGGGACCCCTCGCTTTGGTTAATTAGATAAAGTTGTCATGCCAGGGGAGGAAGGCTAGGTGCTGAGCCTCCCATGCCAGGGGAGGAAGGCTAGGTGCTGAGCAGCCTGGCCACCGACACTTTACTAATGAGGTAATTCCGTGTGTCTGCTCGACGAAGCTCTGCAGGCACAGCCCCACTCGCAGCCCTGTGCCCCCAGCCCCTGTGCCCAGGTCCCGCTCCAGCAGCACCCAGTCCCTCAGCACAGCCCTGCTGGCAGCACCTCTCCTCTGGGGGTTGTTTCACACAGCCCGTCTGCAGCTGAGCATCCCCACAATAGGGCCCAAACTTGCTAATTCCCTCTATTTTTCAGGCTAAATGCGATCTTTGGGTCATCAGGTAACTTGTTTCTGCCTCCCTCTTCTGCTCCAGAAGATCCCTCCTCACATAGCAAGTATTAGGGCTTGCTTACACTTAAAAGGTAATTTAGGATTAAGGGACCCATAAATCTGAAAGTCAGCAGTTAACTTAATTCCCGACTAGTTCTGGAACGATTCAGCCAAAAATGGTCCTTTCCCAGTAACTCAGCACGCTGGCAGGCCCCCTCCTGTTAGCAGCAGGATCGGGGAGGTCAAGGTTTGTAAAAAGTGGGTCTCGTTTTTCCCACTGCTTTCCCTCTTGGTCTGAAAGCAGATAACAATCTCCCCCTTCGGAGCCAGCCTCACTTAAATCCTCACACTGTCACCGCTGAGATGTTGCTACAGCGATCTAGGAATTCCCCGAGCATTTGGACTTCACGGGGTTATTTCACAGGTAAGGAATGCAACGCTCTGCCTCCACGGGTCTCTCACACGTCTCCTTCCCCTCCATCGGGGCGACAGACGGCCGCCCTTTCTTTCCCAGTCTCACAGGGCGGCTGCTGAGGGCACGGTGCCACCCCCAGGTTCCCACAAAGCCTTCTCCAGGCGGCTGCAGGGAGGGACGCGGCGGCGCGGCGCATCCCTTCCACCAGCAGGTAGCCACCGGGAGATGCCTGCAGAGCCTCCTGCCTCCCCAGCTACAGGTTGGCGCTTGGAGTGCCCTAATTACTGCGTGCATGGGCAGATCTGGGCAGTGCTATGGGTGTACCTGAATTCGAGTTATTTAGGTTAACAGCAAATTGCACGAGGTGGTTGCTCAGGGATCTGGGCAAACTATTCAAAGAAAAAAGAAAGCGTCTGATGAATTAGCCAATGTTTTTGTTTGTGGGCCATCCCAAAAAAAAAGAAACAAAACCTCCAGTTCTTACCAATGTGTTTGTTACTCAAAATTACTCCGTGAATCATTTATGACTGAATAGATTGCAGTCAGTGGGTTTCTCATGTCCTGTTTGTATTTGTATCTTTGAGCCCTGGCTGGCCCTAATTTGGTTTGTGCTGAGTGGTTGATTTCAGACTCCCAAGTCTGTACAGAGCTTTCAAGTCAGACCTAAATATGCAAGCCCCACTTTTTTTTATCCTGTGAAGTTTTTTGCAAACAAGTTGCAACTGACAATACAAAATCGAGCAAGCTGCTGCCACTACAAGGAATTCACAGATTTTTCATGAGCACATGGGCTCATTTTCTGCAGTGCTGCCTCTCTGCTGGCTCCTCTGAGGGACAATTAAACAGTAACATCAGAGGGAGGTGATACCCGATGGCACATCTGCTGCAGCATGGCGCGTGGTTGCACCTCGCACTGAACGCCACGGGCTCTGAGCACCCACTTCCCACACAGATCTCTTGCCACCTGCATCTTTCCTCTGTCCCTTTTTAGCCAAAACACAAGGCTTTGAAATGAAGTGCTTGCACTGCAGGGTTGACTCCACTGTGAGAGTCAGAGACGAGAACAGGGAGGAATTAAGAATTGTGGTGTCGAACTGGAGGAGCCACAGATGGCTCGACAGGACTGCACGGGAAGCAAAGGCAGCGCTGCAGAGCGCAGTTTCAGCTTTCAAGTCTTGTGCTCCCAAGATCTACATGCCATTTCTTGGATGTGGTTTGCCCTGAGGGCAATCTCAACAGCTGTGAAGTTTCAGCAGATGAACAATGTAGTTTTTAATAAATTTCACAAAGCAAACAAAATGATTTTAACTCATTCCTGTAAGCCCACTGTCGGTGCGAAGGCTCTTCCTGACTTGAATCCATTCATGTCACGAGTGCTCCCCGTTTGAAACCCGGGGCCTGGCTGCTGGAGCACACCTGAGCTACCAGCTAGATTGCTCTGCTCAGGGTTTTCAGAGAGCCCTTCCCCATCAGAAGAGGTTTTTCTCAGCCATGCCCATGGATCCTGAGAGGTGTAAGTACATTTCTGCATTTACCCATCCCCCTACCCCCCCCCAGTAACCTGCTTGTGCAGAAAGGCACCCAGCGGGGAAGCTGGATTCATTTTTCCAGGGGGCTGTGGCCTCCCAGCTGCTGCACAGACTGCTGAGTCGTGAACTCCAAACCTTGCACGAGGGATTCCCCTGGTCTCCTGGTGCGGAAAGAGGAGCCGTGTGCTGATCCCAGTCAAGGGCTGATGCCGTTAGTTGCGACTTAAAAAGGGCCTGCGTGTCCCTGAGTTCCTCCATTAGTCCTAGCCAAGAAATCACCTCTTCCAAATCACCTCCAGCATCTACTCGGACCACGAGGACAGGAATCACTGGGAGCAATGTGAATTCACCTGCTGAGACATGATGGCAAACGTGAGCCCTGTTTTGTTTCCTTCACCACAGCAGAGTACCCATAAGCAATACAACAAAAAAGTCAGGGCACATTTGTTTCGTGTGTAGCTGAAGGATCTGAGCGGTAAGGCTGCAGTTTGCTGCCTTTTCTCCAGACGGGATCTGCCAGGCTGTTACACGGAGTGCACAGCTGCGAGCTCACACGCTCTCGCAGAAGATCCCCGTGCTGAGCAGCCCTGGGGCGATCTCACACCTTCACAGGCTCCCTGTCTTACCTGCGCTGTCCTAGCTGATGGGCTTGGGGCTTGGCATTTCCTCCTCATCCACATGTCTACCCAGAGGCCATTCCCCTCCATTCTGCTCCCTGTCTGGTCTCACTTCCCTCCCCTCCGCTGCAGACACAGCAAACATCTCCGGGGAGCTGCTCTCAGCTGCTTTCCCAAGCCGAGCGCTGCGTGGGGACTTGGGGCTCAGAGGAGTCTGCAGTAAAACAACAGGTGAGCAAATTCAGGAGCGAGGACGGAGGCTGTGTGTCAGGCAGAGGCATCTGTGACCTTTTAGGAGGCTGTTAGCACCGACTCACGAACAGCTACTGCTTTGAACTAGAACATTACACTAGCAGCTGCCTGCCCCCGTTTCCCCTTCCCAAGCAAGGACACAATGCCTGTATGGCGGCCTGAAAGATCCCGAGCAATGGTGCAGCCTCTGCACACACAGCCCACGGCCACCTGTGGCTCAGGGCCCTTTGTCTCAGCTCTCCGAAATGTCTCAGCACCACATCGCGCTCCCCTGCCCCACTGATGCTGTCCAGCCCAGCAGCTCCCAACATCTGCTCTTGGTTGGAAGTTTCTTCCTTTCCTTTTCCTTCCTCTTTAGCAGAAGCTGCCGGTGTCTTTTCTTTGCACAGAGGCTAACACCTGGCCAGTCCAGCTGTGTCCCGAGCGCTCGGTCCTGCAGGGATGAGGGGAAAGCTCTCTCCTGGGTAGTGATGGCTTGCTGAGCTGGCGGGCACATCCCAGGGACAGGTGCTTTCTGCTTACTACAGGCAAAAAGCACGGGATGAGCAGTGCAGGGGGCAGGAGCGGTGCCTGTTAGGTCAGTGGGGTTTGCTGAGGAGGGGGGGAGCAGGAGGGAGACGGGGAGTTTGTTCTGAGCAGAAATGAGTGTGCAGAGCGCCTCAGCCCACACCCTGAATTCCACAGCTCAGTGCCGGGGACAAGGGGAGGGAGGACAGGACGGGACATTTCCAGCAGACCCACGGCGTGTTCGTAACAGCCTCATCCCCGCAGCCCTGCCTGCCTCCCTCCCCCATCGCCTTCACATCTCGCACTGCATTTTATTAACGTAGTCCCCCTGAGGCTAGAGGGAATCATAACCCAGGAGACATTCCAATCTCGGCTCCGCTTCGGAGGGGATCAGAGGGAGGCAAAGGTGGGGGTGTTTCACCAGGGCTCATCTGTGGAAATCTGGCAGGCCGAGCGCGCTGCAAGACGGCACTAGCAACCTCCTTATCAGGAGCCGCGGGCTGGAGCCAGCTCTGCTCCGCGCTCACACTGCGTCCCGGTGCCTCCCTAGGGCCGGTTCTTTGTGCCGTGCCCACACCGTGGGCTCAGAGCCCTTCACCTGGGCCGGGGGCTGCTCAGCACGGCTCTGCTGCTGGGGTTTGTCCTTTTGCTCCGGGATGAGCACCGCTGGGTGCAGCATGCAGCCAGGCCCCTGCTGCCACGGGGGTTTGGCCGGGCCGGCACCCTGCTCCTGTGCGCTCAGCCGCCAGCTTCTCACCGCATTCGCCCTCTGTGCAAGCCGGGGCTGACACCTCTTGCCCGAAATGGGAGCTGGCTCCCAGGCGTCTGGCTCCTGAGGTGAATTGTGTTGTGCGCTGAGCCTGCGCCAGGAAAATGCCGGCAGATGAAACTCCGTCTCAGGCCAAGAGACGTGAAGATGGATGTGTTTTCCTTGCCCGGCTTATCTCGCAGGCAGCGCTTCCCAGCGGAGCCCCGTGCTGTTTGTGTGCGCTCCGCTCCTGGCACGGGCTAGGAGCTGGTGAGACAACAAACACCGTGGGCTACCTCTCCCCGAGCCTGGAGCCCACCGGTGCCCGCGCCGACCACGGCGGAGCAGGGAGCTGCTTGCTGGGGCTGAATCCCAGGGCTGGACGCAGCTGCAACAGGGCTGCGGGAGGAGAGGGGGAGGAAGAGCTGCACAGCCCTGTGCTGCTCCGGCACCGCGTAAGCTGCCGGGTGTGCTACACAGGGGGAGCTAACGGGGAAACGAGGGGGCTGCAGCTGCTTTAGCTGCTCCCCCATGGACCCACTCCTGGTCCAAGCCCCTGACAGACACACAGCAGGTCCCAACCTCAACAGACTCCACGGCAAACCCAGAATGCAGGTCAAACAAGGTTTTTTTAAAAAGACAAAACCAAATAAATACAGAATAAGTAGTAGTGGCCTAAGCAAAACTTTCTGGACCGAGCAAAACTTTCTGGAAATTCATACCGAGGCTGCTTTATCAGCCCAGTGAAGCTGAAATGCAGAAAAAAAAAAAAATCAAACATTTTATTTTGGAATTTTGAAGGTTCATGGTTTGGATTCAGGACAGCCTGCACAAGTCATTACATTCAAAAATAAATAAAATCTAAAAAGGGTTTTGAAGCAAAGGATTTTGTCAACCAACAGGCATTTTTACTTATTTCTTTAGATACCACTTTTCCATTGGTGAGTCCAGGCCCAAAGGCCAAATTTCCAGGGACCCCAAGTCCTCTTCTTGCCCCTTCCCCATGCCCATGCTTTGGGCTGCCAGCTGAGGAAGAGAACCGGGTAATTCAAGGCCTGTTCGGGTGGGAAATCTTCCCCAGCCCTGGTGTTTACAAGGGCAGCTCACAGTGCATGGCCCCCAGCCCTGTTTGCACCTACCACCACCTGCACAAACACCCATTCTGGCTGCCCTGGGGAACGAGGTGCCAGGGCCAAAGCAAAGGGGAAGCCCCGAAAGCAGGAGGGGGAGAACAGAGACCTGCCTGATGGGGATGCGTTCCTATTTGTCACCCACTGGACTGATGCTGGAGACATCAATTCATGAGGCCGTCACCTGCAGAGAGAACAGGAAAGACGTTAGAAAAATCAAAAGGGTTTCTCTGCCCTAGGGCGCTGGCTCCCGGGCCCTCCTCCAGCTGCTCTGGGAAATGCCCCGGGGGTGCAAAGCTCTGTGCTGGCTTTGCAGGGAGCCTGAAGCCAGGCCCTGAGCCACACAGAGCACAGCTGTGAAAGTCACACCAGGGAGGTGGCAGGAAACAAAAGGACTTTGGACAGACAGCCTTAATCCATTTAAATTCAGTTTCTCCCTCACCTCCCCCTTTCCCTTCGCTCAGAGACCTCTTCCCCCCTGCTCTCAGCCCGAAGTGCCTCAGCAGTGTCTCACAGCAGTTTTGCAGTGAATTGGCCCCACTGACCGGCAGAGTTATGCCACCTCTTTGCTACTCACAGTGGAGGAGAGTTGGACCTGCCCTTGCTTTCCTTCCTCTTGCACACAGGTTGGTGCCTTGGTGCATTTTGAGGCTCGTGTTGTGATCAGCATTGAAGGAATTAAATGCCCTGGGACTACACCCAGCCAAAAGCTAAGACCCTGCGAACCGTCCCCCAAACCCAGGCAAATGGGGATTCCCCAGAGAGCTGGGAAAAGTGAGCAGAGGGAGCTAGCTGTGAGCAAAAGGAGAGGGGATCCTCCAGCCATCCATGCACAGCATTCATGAGACCACAGAGCTCACTGTGTGTGTGACAGCACAACAGGACTGAGGAGAGGTTTCCCTGTGTGCTGTCATCCCCGGTCCCATTGACTTCTTTCCCCATCCCTGGTCCCACTGGCACCTTCCAGAGGTGCAGGGAGACCCCCGCACTTTTCTCAAAATCTATCCTCCTGATCACAAAGGCTTCCACGGACCTCCTGCAGCCACCATGAGCTCGCTGAACCCCAGATTTGGCTCCAGCCTGGCAGGGGCTGCAGGAAAGCAAGCAGGCAGCGCCTACACAGAGATGTCAGGCTGTCGGTGCTCTGGGGCTGGGGTGGAAGCCTGTGCTCATCTGCCAGCAGCCCCGGTACAGCAAGCGGCAAACTGAGGCAGGGACGAGGCATGAACAGAGGGAGCTCCCAGCAGAGGAGGTTAGCAAAAGGGCCCGGGCTGGCCCTGTGCAGAAGGTGAGCTCCCAACCCACCCAACGGGCCGTCGTCCTGCTGCTAACCACGTCCCTGTTCTGCTGGGAAATGTCGGGAAACCCAAACACACCATGCACTTTCTTTTGTGTTCAGTGTCTTGGCAGGAGCCGGCCGTTCTCACGCGCGGCCCCGTCTCTGGAAGGGCTGTGTTTCCCAGAACACCCCCTTCGAAAGTCTCCCTTTTTTAACAAGAGCCAAACTGCCTGTCGCTGCCTCGCAGGCTGCTCCCACGCCTCTCCCTGCTTCCCCAGGGCACCGACAGACTCCCCTGGCATGGGCTGAAGGCACCGAGCTCCCAGAGACACCAGCCATTCAAATGAAAGGCACTCAAGAAAAGAGACACAAAGCTTCCCTTGCTAAGCCCCAGCTGTCTGGCTCAGAGCAAGGCAAGAAAGTGGGAACTGCTCGGCGTTCCCGTGCACAGCTGGACCAGCAGGAGCGCTCCCTGCGCAGCGTGCAGCCCGAGCCCTGCGAGCACAGCACTGCCTCCCTGCTTCTTCCCTCCTGGCTGCTCCTGACACACTGCTCCGACGCCGGGATGACTCCTGCCAGTCCCAGTGCTTGTGGTGGTGGCACTTCATTTGATCCGTGCCCTGCTGCTGGTGGGGCCAGGTCAGGGCACGGCTCCCCCCTGCCTGCCATGTGATGCCGTGCGACTGCTGGCCAGGATTTCACTTTTCTGCCTCCTCTCCCGTTGCTCATCACTGCGGCGCCATCCAAGCCCAGCCACCACCAGGCTCGTTCTTCCTGCATCTGCTTATCGTGCTCAGTATTTACACCCTAAATATGGTTCCCATAAAGCAGAACACGAACAATTGATCGCAGACAAATAAAGCCGTCACACGGTCCGGGATGTCAGGCAGCCTTACCAACTCCCCGCGCACCAGCCCAGGCAGCTGGAGATCAAAGCCTCCTTATTTACATACATTTCTTGAACCAATTTGCAGTTCAACTCTGTCTGCTGAGGGGATGCTGACACAGTCCAGGGCTTCTCCCACAGAAACAGGAACCAAGAAACCAGAGCCGTGCGCTGCCTGCCTGCGTCTCCAGGCTGTGTGAACAGGGGCTTTGGCATCTCCGGGACGGGGTGCCCCCTTCCTTAGCACCCTACACGGGGAGAAGCCTTTGGGCAGGTGGGCAGCAGAGGGCTGGGCACACACGGCTGGCTCCAGACAAGCCCTTGACAGGCAAAGCAGCGATGCGGACACGTTTCTTGCATTATATCCAGAGGTCACATCTTCCCCGTGGGCACTGCGAGGCCCAAGCAGGCACTAAGGGATGTAGAAGGATTGGGCTTTGTCCCTAGGAGGTCCCAAGGGCCGGGGGAGCTGGAAAACACCTCCACCACCCTCCCACCCAGCCCTGCTTGCAGCAGCACAATCAGGGAATGTCCCGGGCTGGGGAGGGACCCACAAGGACCGAGCCCGAGTCCCAGGTCCGCCCCAAAACTCAGACCAGAAACCCCGGGGGCTGGGAGCCTGCCCCTGGGTGCAGAACCCGTGGGGAGCTGCCCTTGGGGTCGGACCCTTTGTGAACCCCCAGGGCTGGAAGAAGAGAAGGAGGAGGAGAAGGAGGAGGAGGAGGAGGAGGAGGAGGAGGAGGAGGAGGAGGAGGAGGAGGGCGGCCTTATCCCTGCCCGGCTCCGCCCGGGGGCCGGCGGCCGCGTCCCCTCAGCCCCGCAGCGCCGCGGCCCGGCGAGGGGAGAACAAAAGGGCGGGCGGGCGGTGAAGGGAGGGGGGGGGGGGGGAGATAAAAGGCGCTGCGGGACACCCCCATCGCCGCCACACAGCGCACCCCCTGCCCGCCCCTCAGCCCCGGCCCATGTCCGAGCCCGGCCGCCGCCCGGCATGGCCCGGCCGCCGCTGCCCGCCGCCGCCCTGCTCGCTGCCGCCCTCCTGCACTGCGCCCCCGCAGCGCCCGCCCGCCGCCCGCACAAGGCGGTGAGTTTGGGGGGGTCCCTCGGGGCTTAGGGGGTCCCTAGGGGCTTAGGGGGTCCCTCGGGGGTTGGGGGTCCCGCAGGGGTTGTAGGAAGAGGAGAGCTCGCTGGGGACGGGAGAGAAGGGGGGGGGTGAGGAGACTGGGCGATGGGACTTGGGGGGGCTCTGGGGCTCTATGGAGTTTGTTTTTTTGGGGGGGTTTCTGGGGTTTTGGGGGGCTCTGGGGTTTCTTCTTGCTCCTGCCAGGCACCCGAGCCACGAGCTGTGTCTGTGAGGGACTGGGATGGGGGCAGACGGAGGGCTCCTTGTGCTGGCAGCCGGGTTATCGCCGTGCCGGAGCGCGGTGACAGCGGGCGGCAGCAGCTGGGGGTTAGCTGAGGCTGGGGGTTTGTTATCAGCTCTGGCATCCGAGCGCTTTCGGACTTGGCTGCTAAATAGCCTGTGGGCTGGGACCTGGCACAGCTCAGCCTCAGCCCCCAGCGTGCTGGTGGCATTGCCAACAGTGTCACCGGCTGTGCCCCCGAGGAAGGGGAGCCGGGTGCCCCCGCAGCGATGGCAGCGCTCTGCACGCTCGTTTCACCCAGACCGAGCACAGCAAGCAGCGAGCTGGGTGCTGTGTGGGGAGGGCAGGGCTCTGCCGGCGTGCAGCCACTGCCGGCTGGTTCGTGCGGGACGTGTGCCGGGCTGGCGGGGTGCCTCACGCTCGGCCGTGCGCACGCCGAGACGCTGCGGCTCCTGGAGGCACCCGCGCAGCCTCTGGTCCTGCTCCTGCTGCCAGCCAGGACCCGTGGGGATCCCAGGGGATGGGGAAACCAGCCGTGGGTTTCACACCTTCGGTCTGCTCTGTCTGTGACTCTCATTCTTGTGTCCTTCCGATGTGTGTGCAGCTGCCGACTGCCTGCAGAGGTTGGTTGGGCCCCCCAGTTGGTAGCTGGCTGCCCTGAGCTGGTTTCCTCCTCGCCCTGGGACAGTGCTCTCCATCCCCAGTGCTCATACTTTTGTCTTGGCTGCAGTAACTCCACGTGATGCTCCTACAAATGTGTTTTGTTAGGGAACATCTTGTGCCGGTGTGTTTGACCAGCCACGTGGAGCTCTGGGTTGGAAATCGGTGTTTCATTCGCTCCTTGTGGAGATAGGGCTATGTTGCTTTGGGGTTTGAAATGGCCAGATGTCTTCCCATCCTTTCATATAGATGTCCTCTCCATCCCAGATAGATTCCTCTTTGGTTACATGTTCTTTAGCTGGTGTCAAGGCTTCTGAAAGTCATTCTGGTGCCTCTGATGTACAGCCAGCGATTGCTCTCACATACAAGTAAGGTGACAGCAACACACCTTGTCCCTCTCCCAGCACCCAAGCCAGGGCACAGAGCGTGGAACAGCTGAAGGGGCACTGTGGGGTTGGCAGTAGCCTGAACACGAGTTTCTGGCCTCAACCCTTCTCTGCCCTCTCACAGAGAGCTCTGCCATGCCATCGCACGTTCTCCTGGCTATGTGCAGTCCCTCTGCACAAGGAGATGTTTCCCCGTGGCTAACTGCAGCTCTCTTCCTCCCCGTGCACCTTGTGCTCGCGGGTGATGAATGAGAAAGGAGCCAAAGGGCTGAGCAGGGAAGAGACTCGCTCCCAGGAGACAGAAGGTGGTGACTTCCTCGAGCTGTGCTAGTAGAAGGGGTGGGCATGGACCACGCTGCCAGTGCCTTGCACCACGACTGGGGCTGTTAGGTGCTCCAGCACCACGTCACAACAGCGGTAGTTTGGGGACAGAGGGCAAACAAGGGTTAAGATTCATTGTAAGACCCAGCTGCACAGGGCAAACTGCAGAAGAAGCTGTGCTCTTTGTAGCAAACGTCACAGCCCTCCTTCACTTTTACATTAACACCTAAAGAAAGAGAAAGCTGAGAGCAAAACACAGGCGGTGCCTGGTGTCCACTGCAAAACTCGAGAACAAAAGAGCTGCAGTCCTGGGGCAGTGCACGCGCGCTCGCCGAATTCCTGCCTTGCTTCCGTCTCCCCTGGGAAATCCAAGCCAGTCCCCTCGCTGGGAAGCTCTCTCTCGGTGGAGAAGCGGTGGCACCTCCCCAGCTGCCAGCATCCTCGCTTGGAGCCGTTCCCTGTGGCTGTCCCCCTGCAGCCCGCGGGTCCCCGGGGTGCCCTGTGCTGCCCTCCCTGCAGGCGCCAGGGGGGAGCGAGGCGGCGAGGCAGCTCCTGCAGGAAGGGTTTGATTTGCACTGTTTGGTTTGGCTATTTAAATACCGCAGTGAGCGTTGGGGTAATTTTAGGCATGTTTATCCTCTGCTCTGGGAGAGACTCAAGACACATGTAAGCAGTTATTCTCCAGCGGGCTTGTTGTGTTTGTGCGTTCACATGCAACACATGCACACCCTGCGGTGTGGCAGATTCGGGCGGGCTGGAAAGGGAGAAAAGGGCAGGAGGAGAGGAGCACTTGGGAGAGGAGCAGACCCCCGTGCACTTTACTCGCTCCCCTGTGCACATCCTGCCTGGTTGCATAGCTTGGGGGGTTTGCAGAGGCAGGGTGCAGGTGTAGGTCTGTTTAGAAAGGGTCTTCTGTGGCAAAACTGTCCTGCAGTGACTTCTCACACCAGAGATGCTCGTTCATGGTAATCCAAGTATGGCAGACGGGTAACTGGAGGGTTCCTGGGTGTTCTTATGCTGTGCTGCCATTCAGCCTGTGCCACAAGTGGAAGCACTTCTGGATCTGCTTCTAGCTGCTCTCCTCACAGTGGGATTTAAGCAGCGGAGCTGTCGTCATCTCACAAGTGGCTCTGAAAATTAGCAGAGGGGAAAAACCCACCAGATATCTTCAGCAGATTTGGCAGGGAGACAGTGTTTGTGGGTTTGGAGGCTTCCCAGCCTGCACACTCGAGCAGGACATGCTCCCTGAGGGCAGAACATCTCCCATAGCTCGGGAGAGGGCTGCACCGTGCCCGGCGGCTGTACCAGTGGGAGATGTCCTGGCTGCCATCCTTGAGCTGAGCACAAGTAGCTCGTTGCTCACCTTAACCTGGATGTAAAAGCACAATGAACAAAGAATCTCAACTCTGTTCCTCCTCTGGCTGCAGTGTGTCGCATCCCAGAGCGGTTTCTTGGTTCCAAGGGTATTTCTAGGTCATCAGCCTAAGGGCTCCCGGGACCTTTTGCTGTCCTGGCATCCTGGGGCTTGTTTCCTTGTAAGTACTCCTGTTTCTGGCAAACTGTTGCTTGGGTGACACCAGCAGTGTGGTCGCGGTGTTATTGATGGACTAGACTCACAAACTGTCACGTAATTAAAGTGTCTGATAATAAAAATAGTCCCGCAGTGTTTATTCATTTGCTTTCTCTTATTACATTGGAGCCCGGGCCTTTTCATTGTGACTGTGGCCATAAACATTTGCAGTCCATAATGTTTCATGTTCCACGTTGCTTAGGAAAAATAAACATTTTCCCTTTTTCGTTGCCAACAACAACTATCACCAAATCATCCGGAAACAAACTGTCAGGCCCCGGGAGGTGATGCCTGGTGGTGCCACGGGGAACGGGAGCGAGCGCAGGGGAGCCTCCAGCTGCGTGCATGAGGCCAGGCACTGCAGCACCTCCCTTTTGGCCAAGGTTTGGCCTCACCCTTTGTGTTCCCTCTGCTCAGCAGCAGCACAGGGCTGCAGCCCAGCATGGAGGAGCCAGTCCTGCTACAGATGTATTTTGTGCAAGTAAAGAATTCCCAGTTAGAGGCATGGGGAGACCGCGTCGTTCTGGGGGCAGGATCAATGAGCCTGGTGGCTTTGCCTACGCGTTATTTCCAGTGAGTTGCCATTGTCTCCATTAACACTGCTTCTTGACCAGGAGCTGACCAGACCACAAAAGAAACTTTCTTTGCCGTGAGCTTTCAGCTGTGGCGTTCACACCTTTGCAGGCATCCAGCACCACACTTCTGGGACATAGCCTGTCCCTGTTCTCCGCTCCGGAGTGGAGTAGGTCCAGCTTTACCACTTATTAGCAGCTGTAGCCACGCTTTCAAATCCAACCCCTGCAAATCCATGCTGGGCTGGGAGGCAGGCTGGCCAAAATACTCTGGGCACGAGGAAACCAGTGCTGAGGTCAGGCAAGAACATTGCTGCAGGCTGCTCAGGGGGTGCAGGGCCACCCGACAGTGGTCAGCAGCAGGGTGCTGGAACTGTCCTGCATGGGAGTCACAGGAGAAAACCTCTCTGCTTTCCTTCCCCACACACTGAGCTACGGGACGGAGTGCTCCAAGGTGCAGACTCGGAGGTGGGAGGAGAATAATCCTGCTAGCCAAAGGGACAGTGGCACCAGGGCCTTGCCAAACAGCCTGAGTGACAGGAGAGCGCAGGGAGAAATGGAAAGGCAGCAGCAGAAGGGGCAGGGAGGTGGGAGAAAACCCATCAGCTCATCTCCCAGCAGAATGGGAAACAGCCCCCAGCGACAGGGGAAGTATCCAAGACTGCTGGGATTCGTGCTGCAACTTGCCCAGTCCCCCCGATGTGACGGGAGGGGGGCTCCTTTCATGTCCCTGCTGCAGGAGCAGGCAGGAGCCCAGTCGGGGAGGTGATGAGCTGCACGACAGAAGGCAAGTTTACATCCAGGGCAGGCAGCAGGGGATGGACCCGGGTGGGGGAGAGCACCGAGCCTGTCAGTATCAGGCAGCAGTCTCGCTCTGGAGTTTTTTGTATACCCATTTAAGCTGTGCTGCTCCAGCTGCTTCTCCTGGGAGGCTCTGGGGGGCGAGTGCTGCCCAACACACTGAGGTTAAAGATGCTCCTGGCTCCTTGGGATGGCTGGGACACTTCCTGGGAAGCTTGGCTGGTGTTCATCTGGCCCCGGCAGAGCCCGAGTGATGTCTGTTGTGTCACAGCACTCGAGGGCTGATACAGCTGGAAGGAACCGAGTGGGCAGTCTGCACCTCCACAGTGGTTTCTGCTCTCCCGTGGGATCTGTCCTTTCCCTCCTGTTCCCCCTCAGCCTTTTGGTCACAAGGCTGCTAGGAAGAGGCGCTTTCTTTGCGCAGCCCTCTTTGCCCACAGCTTTGTTCTGCTGTCCTCACTGCCTTCTTCCCTTGGTTTCGGGCCTGGCAGCCCCCCAGTGCTTTTGTTGTGCTCAGGCAGCCATCCCTGGCTCTGGGCTGTCCCGTGAAGGGGGTGCAAGTGGCTGCACACACCCTGAGCTGCAGGCTCAGAGGCAGGCCCGTGCTTGGGAGGGTTTTGGGGGGCCGGGGGCAGGCTCCCTCCCCTGCAGCCCTCAGCTCCCCCCGGCTGGAGGAGGGGGATTGCTGGAGGGTGAGGCAGGCTCTCCTCCTGTCTGGTTTCCCGTCTTCCCTGCAGGCGTTGTCCCAGTGCTCTGATCCAGCTCTGCGCTCTGAATGCCTTCCCTGGCTTGCAGGGCCCTCCCTTTACTTCTGGTCTCCGGTAATCCTTTCCCCTCCCGGGTTGGGATGGGGGAAGTGGGGGTGCCCTGATGGTTACCCAGCACCTTCCTCAGCCCCCCCTCAACAGGTTCGTCCTCCCTTCAGCAGCAGCACAGCCCTAAGCAAACCCCCAGGCGTCCAGCCGGGGCATGCCACAGCCTGGGAGAACAAAGCAGGAGCTCCCCGAAATTCCCACCCGTCCCACAGAGGGGTGGCTGCCGCGCTTGGTGGGAAGGATGCAGCCCCAAGCGAGAGGATGTCTTATCGAAGCCCTGGGAAGTGACTGCAGCGAGGTGTGTCCCGACAAGGAGGCCGAAATCTCCAGCCTGACACGTCTCCTGAGCATTGTTTGGCGAGCGCTTTCTGCCCGTAACATTTCCCCTTGCCGGCTGCGCCCGCAGTGGCATTTTCCAGCCCTTTCCTGCCATCGCATTAGTGTCGGTGCAGTGACGGCAGAGAGCGACTCGCTGCCCTGCCTCTGTTTGTCTGGGGGCGAGGGGGCAGCAGGGCAGGTCTGACCTCCTGCCTCCGGACAGGGCACCTGCAGCGTCCCCTCCCCGGCCTGGTGTCCCCTCCCTGGGTTGGTCACGCAGCTGCAGGCAGCTCTGGGTGGCTGGGAGCTGGAGCTGGAGCCAGTGGCCTTAAGTTGACCAGAGAGACACAACCAACCTCCTCTCTGCCCCTGCACAGGGCTCCCTCGGGGCAAGCAGGAACCAGGCAATTCCTCCTCTGTGCCCCTGCTCGGGAGAGGGCGATAAATCTGGATAAAGCCCATCTGGATCAGCTTCAGCCAGCTTGCCTACCTGCACGCCTGTCCCAGCTCCACAGTGAGGACTTTCCCCAGGGTCCCTCTCCCCTGCTGCTCCCCACGTGCCTTGGAGCAGCTGCCCTGTGCCTCCTGCTCCCTGGGAACGCAGCCATTCCTCACCCGTGGTAGCAGAGCGAGCCTGAGTAGCGCGAGGAGCCGAGAGCCCCGTGCCACAGCTGGTGGGCTGGGCAGGCTTTGCCATCCAGGAAGTAAAATGGCTTTTTTTGCACTTGTTAGTGGAGCAGCTCCTGGTGTGTCAAAGTGCAGAGGGACACCAGGACGGGGGCAGCGCAGGGAGACAGGTGCTGAGCCGCAGGCTGGCTGCAGGAGAGGACAAAGCAGAGGACAAAGCCAGAGTGGTTATGGACGTACCATGGGCAGGACACCTGAGCTGCACCTCCTGCCACCTCCCCGGCTCCTGCGCCCGTCTGAGCATCGCTCCGAGGCACGGGGCCGGGGCCCAGTGGCGGAATTAATGCCGAGGGCTTCACACTTCATTTCTGCCCGCATGAATGGGCTCATTGTAGGGGAGCAGAGCGCCGGCAGCACGCCGATTACACGGCACCAGGGCAGTGCTGGCGTCCTGCCAGCCCGCCCCCCGTGTCCCCGGCTGGGCTGCGAGAAGGCAGCGTGCTGTGGGGGAACGAGGGGAGCCCGAAACCCTGCCCGAGCCCTGTGGCACGGAGCCTGCCTGAGCAGAGCTGTGTCACTGCTGCACCTTGAGCCACGCGGGTGCTCACTTTGCTCTTTAAATTTGGCTGCACAAAACTGGGCAAAAAAATCAGCATTTGGACCTGGGGCCGGTGCGGTGTGGATACGCAGGGACCAAGCACCCCCCGACCCGTCAGGCCTCACAGCAGGTTGGAGATTAACCTGGGGTTGTGTATCGAGGTGGCTCTGTGCCCCATAATCCTACTGTTAGGTGAGAAACCAATGGAAGTCAGCTCATTAGCACTAATTAATGCTGCCAAGGGGATAAATACTTTTCTAATTAAGTGTGGGAGAGCGAAGGTGACCTTATCCCCCAAGCAGTGCCACAGGCACAGTGAGGCAAGGGGAGGTGGGAGAGTCGGTGACCTCAGGCGGTGACAGGAGCAGGAGGGACAGTCACTGCTGCTCCGTGCGGGCTCGGAGTCACCCCGGATCTGTGTGTCCTGCTCCCCCTCCAGCTTGTGCTGTCCCCAAGCCATGCTCACCACACCAGGACACCACAGCGGGGAGAGCAGGGAGCACAACTGTTGGACTAAAGGCTTCCTCCCATTCACATCACCCCTGCCAGGCCCAGGGGGGAATACAGGCTAAAGGGATGTGGGGCAGAGGGGGAGAACTGACTCCCTAGCGAGTTGGTTCGTTGTTGGAGGGTCTGGTTCTCATCCACAGTTTGCAAAAGCATTTCCTGCAGGCCAGCAGCCAAGGAAAAGCTGGACAAAAATAGGCCGGTGCTTAGGGGGTGCCGTGGCATCAGGCTGCTCCCAGGTGTGACCAGGGAATGAACGGGGGATATTTGTGGGGAGCAGGATGGGGGATATTTGTAGGGAGCAGGACGTGCCCTAGCAGCAGGGGAGCAGCCGAGGGAGAGGTGGAACTCACCAGTGCAGGGCTGCTGTGTGCAGACATCCACCACTGCCTCGCGACCTCTCTTTCCAGACCCGAGTCACAGCTTTGCTTTTCTCCTCTAGGACGCGGCTCGGAAACATCACCCCTGGAAGGAGCAGAGTCCCTGGCTGCTGCTGAACGCCCTGGAGACCGGCGTGCCCACCAAGGGCTTCCCCATGGGGGCGGGTGAGCAGGCAGCTCGCTGGAACCCGCCCCGCTGCGGCGTGCCCGACCTGCCCGCGCTGCCCGACGGCCAGAACGGGCGCAACCGGCAGAAGCGATTCGTCCTCTCGGGGGGGCGCTGGGACAAGACCGACCTCACCTACAAGTAAGGAAGATGCGAAACGGGGCTGAGGACGGCCTGCTGCTCCCTCCCCGAGCCCCTCCAGCTGGTGTTCGCTGCCTGCAGCTCACACAGGGCTGCCCTCACCCGGGTACAAGCAGCCAGGCAGGGCAGCCACGGACCAAGAGCCGCCAGCGGGCTCGTACCCAGCGCCTCCCTGTCCCCTCACACACGTTCCTCTAAACACAGCTGCTCACCCACCCCTGTCCAAACATTTGTGCAGCCCCAGCATCATCCCCCGCACGTGCGGTCGCTTCCCAACATCAAACCCCACCTCACGCCGAGCGCAGCCTCCGCCACCAGCCTGCTCCTGCTGTGCTTTTGTCCCCCCCTCCCCGCCCCCAGCCACCTTTCCGAGGGATCAGCTCACAGTTTATTTTAGAAAGCCCCTTTCATGCTGCTGTTATTGATGTTCCCGTAAACAGGACTTCAGGGAAAAGTTTTGCCCAAATCAGCCCACACCTTCTCAATTGCAGATCTGCTGAGCAGGCTTCAGGGAGGGTTGTGCTTCCTGCCCAGCTGCCCACAGGGGCACAAGTGAAGGAGTGAGCACACCCGTATGGACGTTGACAGCGTGCACGTCGTGCTGTGTTTAATTGAGTGCGGGAGACTCTGTTCCTCATGCTGTGAGGAGGCTACAGATAACAGAAAGGCTTCTTCCTTTTTTTTCTTTGGTTGAGAGTGTTAAAGAAAGGAACACAGCTGAGATGAACGCACACCAGCATGGTTAATGGAAGGGAGAGAAGGCTCCCCCTGCGACAGGCCTGACAGGGTTATGTTGTAGGGGGGCAGAAGAGGCAGCAGCTGCTCTGAGCAAGCCCAGGGTTCCAGGGGCAAAAAGTGCAGAGGCTGGAGAGCTGCCATCCCGTCCCACCACTGCCAGGCACCTCTGTGGGGGTGGACACACAGGACAGACCTGGAAAACGCTGCAGCCCTTCACTCTGGAAAAACACAGCTCTGCAAAGCTCTGCAGGGAGCTCACCTCTGGGCTCACAGCCCGAGGGTTTCAGCCCTGGTGGGGTTTGTTGCTTGGAAGAGGGTGTCAGAGCAGTGCCTCTGTGGATTGGAGGTGCTCTGGTGCGGCAGAGAGGAGGGAGTGGCAGCCCTAATGCCGCTGACCCTACAGCTAGTGTCTTCGTGACAGCAGCGTCCACGGGACAGCAGCTGATGCTCTCTTCACCTGGTGTCTGTTGCCTTTCAGAATTATCAGGTTCCCGTGGCAACTTGTAAAAGCCAAGGTGAGAAGGACCATCGAGGAAGCACTGAAAGTCTGGAGCGACGTGACGCCGCTGACCTTCACCGAGGTGCAGGAGGGCCGGGCTGACATCGTCATCGATTTCACGAGGTGAGTGCGGTGGGCAGCCAGAGCAGCACCCTGTGCGAGACCCCAGGCTGCAGCCGGGGCGCAGAGCTGCCAGCACCCAGCACAGGCACTGGAACACTCACATTTCTGCCTCCAGACGCGGGGATGTTTTCGTTTGCTGTCAGATGTGGGCTGCTTGGTGTGAGCGCAGCTGTTCCGTGCTGGCTGTGCGCAGCACCGTCACCGATCCTTCATTAATTTTCCGGGTACATTTACGTTCCTCTGCCCACAGGCTGTTTTCCCAAGTGTTTGTTTTGACGTTACATCTTCAGGTCCTCCATCCTGTCCCTTGACTGAAAACGTAACTGTCTGCCCGAAGACAAATATAGCTCCTTGGTTAAACGAACCTTGGCTCTTGGCCTGAAATTCGCTTTTGGCAAACGACGCACGGGGGCAAAGACTTCCCTCTGCTGCCTGTTTGCACAAAAACTAGTAACAGCGGTGGAGGCTGTCCAAGCAGTGATGTGATTCGTGTTCTGTGTATCTGCCTGTGCCTCCCTCTGCTCTCTGAAGTGGCCACATCTCTCGTGGGTTTCCTTCGTGTGTCACCAGTGGGCTTGGCTTGAGCGAGGACCCGAGGGTTTGGCTGGGTTCTCTGCAGGCGGCCCCTCCGCATCCCCCCGCCGCTCAGCTGCCTCGGCTTGATCTCGGTTCTGGCAGCCACCTCCTTAATTCTTCGGGCTCCATCCTCAGCTTGGTGCTGAAAGCCGAGCAGGGGGAGGAGAGAAACATCCTGAGAAACCCATTCAAAATTCCCCAGGGCTTGGTGCGACCGGGCTCTGCCTCCTCGGTGCCCCGACGCAGAACCCGGTCTGCAATCCAGAGGGCTCCCAGCAGATCGCAGGATGCCTGCGGTGGCGGTGAGGGCTGGTGAGAGCTGGTGAGAGCTGCTGTCCCTTCGCAGCCGCTCCCCACCTCCGGCCGTGCACCCGAGCTCCACGGCCGTTTGCCTGAGCTGTGCTGTGCTTTCCCCCCAGGTACTGGCACGGAGACAACTTGCCCTTTGATGGGCCCGGCGGGATCCTGGCACACGCGTTCTTCCCCAAGACGCACCGGGAGGGGGACGTCCACTTCGACTACGACGAGACCTGGACGATTGGGAACAACCTGGGTACGGCACGGGTACCCCTGGGTACAGGTTTTAGGGGAGCCCTGGGGGCTCCGGGATGCCTGTCAGCACACCTAGAAGTGATTTAATTGTGCTGCGAGCAGGGCCCCTGTGAAACTGAGAGGCAGCCACCCTTTTTGCGGTGGATATTGTCACCTCCCACCACGTACAAGCCTGCTGGCAGGTAGCGTTCGGGTCTTTTCTCATCACCTTCCAGCCACATCAAAGCCCGAGCCCAGCAGGACGCTGTGGTCCCGGTGAGGACAGAGGCTCCAGCAGCGGGTGACACACCAGCTGACACAAAAACAGCGCCGTCCTCCAGAGGACAGCATAGCAGCCAGTCCTGCCTGCCCACAGAGTAATTTCTCTTTGAACAAGTCCATAAAGGGAAGCCACCCAGGCTCCAGCTCTGTCCCCGTGGCCTGGGAATGTTCTGACCATGAACAACACCACAGCAAGTCAAGACTTTTTTTTTTTTTTTTTTTTGCTAATAATAGATCCACGCTGGTAGCTCCCCGCTTGGGCACTCAGGGCCTGGCGTCAGGACCCGTGCGATACCGCAGGGCTGCCTGGGGCCTGCTGGAGCAGTGCCCAGAGCATCCATTTCCGCAAGACCCACCAAAATTAGTGCAGGGACAAAGAAACAATCACAAAGCCTGAGTTCAACCCCTGCCTCCCTGGGGTTTCCCAAACATTTTGTCAGTGTTCAGGGCTCAGATGGGTGCCCCAAGTCAGCAGGTTGGCTCTGGGGGGGGGTCAGGACCCTCCATGCTGCCCCAAAACAAGGACGACAGAGCACCAGGTCTTGCTGCAGAAGCCCTTCTGCTACCTAGGGATGGGTGGGCCCTGCCCCTTTGCAGCCTCTGTCGGGGCTGCCTGTGTTGTTGAAGAATTTCCTCCATTCTCCCACAGACAGTGTTGGAGGCAAACCAGGAACTGTCAGAAGAGATGCCAGTTCCCATCAGAATCCAGCCCTGTTCCGTGGCCTTTTTCCCTCTGTGCCTTCCATAAATAAATGTTGTAGAAGCTCGTTGCAGCTAATTGCCATTTGATATACCGAAAAGGGCTTTACGATATAAACATGGTTTAATCCTTGCCTGAGCTCTCGGAGATGGGGAAATCCTTAGCCTCCTGATACAGACGGGAGAGCAGAGCTACGAGGAGGGGAAGGTGTGCCCTGGGGGCAGCCCGGAGCCGTGTGGGAGGCAGAAGCCCACGCCGAGGACCTTCTGCGAGGGACGGTGATGCTCCCAGCACAGCTCCTGCAGGCGTGCTGTCGTTCACCTCCCCCGGAGCATCTGACAGTGGTGCAGCAGATCTGCCAACACTGGAAAGCATCAAGCAAGGAGCCTGCCAAGCTAAACAGAAATGTCTGAAAGTTTGTAATTAATCACTGACGCAGAGATCCCGCTTTCTCAGCTGCCCTAGATGTGTCGATTTAATTGTGTCGGTGCTGCAAAAATCCACGGCTTCAACACGAAGCTGACCTGCAGAGGAGGGCAGGGGCTCACCTTCCCCTCTGCCCTTCCCAGGCGTCCTCCCAGCTGCACCCCTGGTGCCCTGCTCCCCTGGGCCAGCAGGGAAATCCCTCTTGGAGCCTGGAAACCAGCTGACTCACGGCCCTGCCTTTCCCATCACTTGGGCTGCAGCTTGGAGGATTTCTGGCTGTGAATGAATGCGCTGGGACTTGTCAACAAACGGCCTCTGCTCACAAGCCCAATGCCTCTCTTACAACTTTCTGTACAATTTATCTGCTTCAAAAAGGATCCATTGGAAATAACACCTGCCAGCCAACTGGCATGTATTTGCAGACTGAAATCTGCTTTCCCCCCCCTCTCCTTTTGTAGCTGCTGTTAAGTCGTATTCCTAAAGTACAACCTCCCTTACCTCCAGCAAAGAAGGGCCAGGCCTTGGCACTGCAGGGATTTTGATGTGCTGGTTTTTAAATGTCACCTTCTTGCCACAGCCAAGCAATAAGTGAGCTCCCTCTGCTGCCTGTGTGGCTGTAATCCCGCAGGGTTCCCCATTGACACCGCCAGCTGCCACAGCGGACACGGACACGATCTAAACACAACCTGGTGTGTTACAGCCTTAGACAAGCACCGCTGCAAGCCTGGGTGGACAAAAATCAGCCTTCCCACCCCACCACCTGCTTCTATGGGCCAGATTCCTTCTCTCTGCTAAATTCTCCTGTCCAAAAGCACATGGAAAACATTTTCTTTCCTGGTAGCTAAGGAGTGCAGAAGCCCCCGGAGACAGTTACAAATTACCAACATGCCCAGGCTAATACCTGAGTGTCTGAGTTCCCTCGCAGTGCCCCAGAATTAGTGGATCCCTTTAATTATGCCCTTTGATTCCTTAAAAATACAAACAAGATGTAGAGCTACATGTGAAAATGCCCGAACAACCTGTGAGCCCAGTAGCCAAGGCAGATTTATCTCACCACATGTTAGACCCCTGCAGCATGCCTCTGCATCACCAGGAGCTGATGAGCAGCAGGAATGAGCCTCAGGGGCAGGCACCCCCTCTGCGGGCACAGCTTGCCCACCTCCCTCAGCTAGGCAAAAGCATCTCCCTCTCCCCTTTGCAGGCACTGACCTCCTCCAGGTGGCTGCCCACGAGTTCGGCCACGTGCTGGGCTTGCAGCACACGGCTGTCTCCAAGTCTCTGATGTCTCCGTTCTACATCTTCCGCTACCCGCTGAGCCTGAGCGAGGACGACAAGCAAGGCATCCAGTACCTCTACGGGAAACCCAAGCTGGATCCCGAGCCAACCCCGACGCAGCCAGCAGAGCTGCCCCAGCCAGACCTTGAAACGAACGAGATCACCAATGTGGAGGTGAGTGAACTCTGCCTCCTTTAACACCGCGGCTTGCTCCCAGCTGCTGGGACTGCCTTCTCCAGGAGGGATGTCCCATCAGAGGAGCCCAGGGTGGGCGAGGGGGGCTCCCGCGGGTGCCAGCCGCTGACCAGGCCGTGCTTTGGCAGTCTGTGCAGCCCGACGCCTGCGACACGGCTTTCGACGCCGCGGCCACCATCCGGGGCGAGCTGTTCTTCTTCACGTCCCGCTACGTGTGGCGGCTCCGAGCTGGAAAGCTGCAGGCCGGCTACCCAGCTCTGGCCTCTCGTCACTGGCAGGGGATCCCGAGCTCTGTGGATGCCACCTTCGAGGACCCCCTGGGCAATATCTGGTTTTTCCAAGGTAAGAGCTGGACTGGGATCAGACGGCTCAGAAGTGCGCCTTCTTTACTGAGGGGTATTCAGGACCCAACAAGTCCCTGGGAACACAAACCTTCCAGACATCCTCAGTAAATCAGTGATCCTGGCTGTTCCTTTCTCTGTTTGGTTCAAACTTTTTAGCAGATATTGAGGGGGAAAGGGAGAAGGAAGGGTTGCTTTTAGTTTAGACACAGCCAAAGGATCCCATTCTCCTCCTCTGAAACACAAATGTTTGTTTTGAGCTTCTGCCCTGGCAATGCTGCTGGCAGAAGAGGAGGAAAGAAACACTTGCTCCATCTTCCTTGGGGATGGAAACAGGAGGAGAAAAAGAAAAGTCTTCCCTGCCACAGAGCCCTCGGCAAGATAAGTGGAGGCCACTGTGCTTCCAGCAGCCCCAGTTGAGGGAAGGTGGGAATGGGAGCAAGCACCACTATTAGACACTCTAAAACCTCCCCGCAGCTGTCCTGGGTGCAGAGCTCCTGCAGTCCCCCAAGACTGAGTGAGCCCACATCCAGGCAGCCTCCAGCCACTGCAGGGATTAAAAACCAGTCGCCCACGGTGGGGCCAGACCTCCTCGTGGCCACCTTTGGAGTTCAAGACCTGCAACGACCCCTGTTTCAGCTCCACTGTTTCCTCTAGTGCTCTTTCCAAGCATGAAGGTAACAGCAGGGATGCAGAATGTAGCTACCCAGCTGCCCTGGGTGCGCGTGCCCTGTCTGCACACCGTGAGATGAGCACCAAAAAGCACCAAGCAGCTCTGCAGGCAGTGTTCCTGCATAACCAGGTTGCTCAGCACCTCACCTGCAGATGAGGGTTTACAGTGTGAAAATTGGCAGGCTCCCACCGTGAGCTAAAATGAGATAAGGGGAAAGTATTACACACCGTAGGGTAATTAGAGACTCCCGTTTTAATCTAAACTGGAAATATGCTCCCAGTCTGCTTCAGCTTGGCAACTTCTTCCTGGTTTCTGTAGCTTCCTTCTTTACACCACATGCCCCCCTTGTGCCCGTGCATGCCCAGGTACGATCCCCAAGAGCTGAGCTGGCAGGGTAGGGGCTGGTTCCTGCGCTCTGTCCTACACAGAAATGTGGCACACAAGGAACGTGTCCCCCCCAGTCAGGCCATGACCCATTTTGCTTCTCTGCCCCCACTTGGCAGCCCCAGGCTTCACCACAGAGGCGTTGCAGGAATCTGCCTTTGCCCTGTCAAACTCCACAGCTTTGTACGTTTCTTTATCCAGCAATGGGTTCTGCTCTTCCTTCAGCATGCCCAGAGCAAACTCAAAGGCCAGGGCTGATTCATCTGCCCAAAGGACTGCAGCCAGTCCCATCGGAGTGGAGCAGATGGAGAGAAACATCCTTCTGCACGCACACAGGGCTCTCCAGCACCACGACAATGAGCCTCTGAGAAGCCAGGCAGGGCAGCCGGGCAGCTCATAAGGAAAGCCAAATCTTTCATTATAACATCCACAAATATAGACGAGGCAGCTGCTAAAAGAGCCCTCCTCATCCCAGCATTGACAGCTCTGGGTCGGACTGAGGGGGGAATTCAACCCCTTGCCCTCGTGGCACTGCGGGCACTATCAGTAACAGCGCGCCTTTCACCGACAGCTCTCCCTGGGAGCTCTGCCAGGGCACCAGCTCCACTTCTGCAATTCACTGCCAAATTAGCTGACATCAAAGAGCTTCTGAACCTGTCTCTCCCCTTTTCTGCCTCCTCACCAGATTCTCAGTACTGGATTTACGACGGCGAGAGGCGGGTCTCCGGTCCCACCCCGATCACGGAGCTGGGCCTCCCTGCTTCCCCCGTGCAGGCAGCTCTGGTCTGGGGGGCTGAGAAGAACAAGATCTACATCTTCAGCGGAGGCAACTACTGGCGCTTCAACCCTCACACCCGCCAGGTGGACAACATCTACCCTCGGACCATGGCTGACTGGCGCGGGGTCCCTCAGGAGATTGATGCTGCTTTTCAGGATGAGTTTGGTCAGTGCCAGCAGGGACAGGGCCTGCTCCGGGGTGGGCGCTCGGCCTGATGCCGACTCCCAGCTTGAACATTGAGACAGTCAGTAGTTGTGGACACCTCCCAGCCTAGCACGTGCCATATAGTGCACAGAGAGCGAGGCAGCTCCCTCCAGTAGGCAGGGAACTGAAGTTTTTCATGAAAGTGAGAAGCTTTGTAATTATTAATTGGAACAATCAACAGTTAAGCACCTGATAGAAAAAAGTCAAACTTCTGACAAAGAAACAGAGTCCCACTTTGCTGTTACTGCTCCCAACACAGGCAGTGATGGGAGGACAGCAGAAACTCTGTCCACAGAGTTTCAGCCGAGGCAGCTGTGCTGAATGAGCAGGCTGCTTTCAGTGTCACCATCCCCCCAGACGTGCCCCACGCTGCACGCAGCGTCGCGGTGCCGCAGAAATACCTGGGACAGGCGGGCGCTGGGGACGACGGGTGCAGCGACTCCCTCTCTGCTCCCTCCGGGCGTGGAGTGGCTCCGCAGTGCTTCCAGAGCCTGCATCCCAGAGCAGTTTCCTCCAAGCAGGATGTTCTGCAGCAGTTCTTCACAACCTCCCTGCCACAGGCCCTGATGGGGTCCTAGGCACCTTCTGCTCTGGTAAGGCCAGGCCGCTGCATAGGTACAGTATATTTAAACCACTAGATATATAAAATAAACTCTATCCTGTTTACTCTCCTGTCAGCACTGAAACAGTGTGAAAGAGCAGTGTAAGCCCAAATCTGGATTCAGATGAAATTAATCTAGCAGCGTTTCCTGCATCCTCCAGGCTTTCTTTTGGTATTAAAAATCCTCTGGGGAGTCAAAAAGACAAAATGCTAGGAAAGAGCTGAGCTGTGCCAACCCTGTCTCTCCTGACCCTTCCTCTCTCACCCCAGGTTTTGCCTATTTCCTGAGAGGCCGAGACTACTGGAAGTTCGATCCCGTCCAGGTGAAGGTGCTGGAGGGCTACCCACGCCACATCAGCCAGGACTTCTTCAGCTGCACACCCTCCTCCAACTCCTTCAGATGAGGGGGGTGCTTGCAGCCCCCCATTTCCCTTCCATCACCCCGACCTCCTGCAGCCACGCAGAGGGCTCCCTCTGCCATTCCTGGCTTCCTCACAGGCCCAGTGTCTGACACAGCGGGTGTCCGTCACAGCAAGCGGCAAAGTTTGCCCCTCTCCTCTTCCAGCAGCCCCAGCTTCAGTTGCTATCAATACAAAAGCGTCCGCCGTGTTCTTCACAGACGAGAGCCCTAGACCCTTAACGGGGCCAGGCTCTTCCAGCAATAGCATCCCACAAGCCATCAAGCCAGCCTGGAAAGGGATCACACTCTCCTATTAACCCGGACCCCATCACGCAGAGCTGCCTTGATGGCATTTCCTATGTTTACGTAGGGCAGCCCTTGGGCTGTTCCAGCCTTGGAAGACACCTTCTGCTGAGGCAGCGTCCCCAGCGTGAGCCGGGGAGCCGTGAGGACACCGAGTGCCCGTGGAGGAGCTCGGGCAGCTCTGGGGGCTGTGGGGAGCCCACACGAGCTCCCCATGAACCTGGGTGCGGACCACGCGTGGCACCGGGTCCCAGCGCTGGACGCTGCCCTGGTGCTCACGCAGGCAGAGCAAAGGCGGCAGCAGCGGGCCGCGGGTGTAAATGTTTGTACGACGTGTATAAACCCTGCGATATATACTGTGTATATATTTATGTACCAATAAACCGCCTCTTTTCTACCTCCCGCCTTCGCCTTCGCCTCAGCGCGGCCGTTAACGGCCTTGGGCGGGCGGCGGGGAGCCCAGGGGCGGGCAGGGCCGGCTGGGGGCGGGCAGGGAGCGGGGCACCGGGGCGGGCAGGGACCGGGCAGGGCCGGGCAGGGCGTGAGGGGGCCGGGCAGGGCCGGGCCCGCCCCGCTCCGCTCCGGGCGCTGCCGCCGCTGGGGGCCGCCGAGCGGGAGCATGCGCGGAGCCGAGCCCCGCTAGGCCGCGGCGCTGCCCCCGCTCGCTGCGCTCCGCCGCCGGCCCCTCTCAGCCCCTCAGCCCCCGCCGCCGCCGCGATGATGATGATGGCGCTGAGCAAAACGTTCGGGCAGAAGCCCGTCAAGTTCCAGCTGGAGGAGGACGGCGAGTTCTACATGATCGGCTCCGAGGTGCGGACAATGGGGCCGGGAGGCGGCGGTGGGGGGGGGAGCGGGGCCCATATGGGGGGAGCGGGGCCGCCCCGGGGGCTCTGGGGGCTGAGCCCCGCTCCCGGCTCGGGGCGAGGCCGCTCGGGCACCGCGGGGTGGGGGCGGGGGGCAGCGGGCGTGTCCCGGCCTCACCCCGTGGAGAAAGGGGGCTGGGGGGGGCGAGGCGCTGCCCGGAGCCTGCAGCGGGGCTCGGGGCCGCTTGTGGGAAGGGTGAGGGCTGGGGGGGCCCCAACTGCGGGGTGTGAGGGAGGGAGCGCCCCGACACGCACCTGGAAGAGGAAGAAGGGGTGCCTCCTCTGCCTGCCCCCAATCCGTCTCCCGACGAGCGACGTTTACAATTAAAAATTGTCTGAAGGTGGACGGTAAGGTCAAAAAGACTCTTGTTAAGGAATAAAAGCCCTTTGTGGCAGGCTGTGAGCGTGGCAGCCGTCTGAAAGATTGGTTTCAGAGTCTAGAAATGCTGCTGTTGTTCAGCAAGGCTTGCTGGAGCCGTCAGCACAAGTGAGGACATTGTGCCAGGACGAGCAGAACTGCTGTACGGGTGTTGAGTAAGTTTGGAACAGCATTTCTGGCAGTGATCATATTTTGCACAGTCAGAGGATTTAAAATAAAATGCAAGGCAGATCTCAGGGTGTTTGCTCTACCCAAGCGATGTCTGGGTGGCACAGAGGTTCAATGTGAAAGTGCCACTGTCAGAGAGCTGGGTATCTGCTTTCATTAAGTTCCTACAGAGCATTGTGCATTGAAACAGCAATTGAAATAAAGTTTAAATTGTTCAAAAATATGTGCAAATAAATGCATTTTTTTCCAAATAAGTTGATTTTTCTCAATAGATAGGACTTTCTTATCAGGCTAGTGAAATAAAGATCTGATAAAAGCTGTTGTCTATATTACCACAAAAATTGTGTATTATGATGCCAAACCCAATAGTCAATTGCAAGAAAACATTAAAAAAAAATCTTCTCCTGAGGTTTGTCATCATTACAAAGAGATGAATGCATTTCAGCTTCTGCTCAAAATGTCTCTGAATAGAATACGTTTCCAGGCCGTGTTTCTGCTTTTCTTCCTGTAGGTGGGGAATTACCTGCGTATGTTTCGGGGTTCCCTGTACAAGAGATACCCCTCACTCTGGAGACGACTAGCCACTGTGGAAGAAAGGAAGAAGATAGTGGCATCTTCACATGGTGAGAAGATGAGTATATGTTTCCAGTACTGAAGTCTGAAAGATTGCCTTGAAAAACATTCTTGGAGGTTCAGAACTTGTGCAACTTTATGGCTGTGCACATTGCTTCAGATTCTCACTGCAGAGGGCTTCATCGCCTCGGTGATGGAGCCGTCTGCAGCAATGGCACATCAGCGCCTGGTTCTACCTCGCAGAGAATGTGAACTGATCAGAAATGATCTGAAATCAAAATGAGCCTTGTGGCTTTCCTGGGGTTGGCTGCATTCTTCAAAACACAAAAGCCACATCTCAAATACCATATCAGGAGGGACTTCTGTTGGCAGAGAGGGCCAATTTTGTCCCTTTTGTCAAACGGGCAGAATATTGCAAAGATATCCCATTGAAAACGTGCATCTTTACTTAACTTCTGTTCTTGCAAGGACTGAAAGTTTATGGCTCCTAGAATTTGTGGTGGTGTGTTGGTACTAGTGTAACTGCTACAGTAAGAATACAGCTGTCTTGGTGGTATTGTTGATGGGAGACTAATAAAAAGCAGTTATATCTCTTAGCAATAGAACTTGTCGTGTGCTCTTCAGGGTAAGACACAATAAAAATAAATAGTTCATTCTAGACTTATGTCTCCTTCCTCCAAGTGACCTGTTGCTCTTTTTTTTTCCCAACAGAAAATCAGCGGTCTCACAGTCCCAGGAGATGTAAGTCTTATCTGTGTGTTGTTATTAGCTGTGCTAGAATAGGAATCTCCGCTGTGACCTTTGGTGCCGTTACAATATACATGAATGTCTCATCCTTTTCCTCTGATCTCTCCCTGTGGTCGCCCTAATTGTGCATCCTCATCACATGCTGAACTTTTCTTTCTCAGAACATTATGGGACTCTCAGATGCAGACGATTTGTGCAATTCAGCAAGATCTGTCCTGAGGTTCTCCCCCTTTTCCAAGTCTTGTTGGTTTGTGCTCCCTGGCTTAGCTTTCATTAATGTCCAACGTGTCTGTCCAGCGACTTGCTTTTCTATTGACCGTTATCTCTCCATTTCCAACCATAAATTCCACTGAGGATTTGTAGTTTTCTGGGCTTTTCCCCTCAGAAGGCTGTGAAAGATTTTACATCCCTGTGGCAGATTGTAGATGTGCAGAGCTAAACCATGGGATTGCAGAGGGCAACTCAGGGTAGGATACAAATGTTTTTCTCCCCTTAAATAAAAGCACATTAGGTAAACTTTAAAATTAATGTTTATGAGGATTTAAGGACCTTTTTTTTTCCAGGTGTTTTGGATTTTTTGCTAGCATTCTTTTCTATCTTAAGTAAATTTCCTAGAAGAAATTAGTAGATTCTGTAAATAAGTTGGACCCTGGAAGAAGTAGGTTCATCTGTGGTTGGTAAAAGCCACATCTTAGTTCTTGAGTCAAATGTCTCCCTACTCTAGAAGCCCAGTACAGTTCCCAGAGTCTCCTGGTAAAGCCAGTTTACAAAGTAGGTTTAGGATGTGCTATTGTGATATACAGTGATAATAATTGAGCCCATGCAATTCTAACTCTCCTTGTGCCCAGACTCTTAGAATGGAAGGAGTTTTTAACAGTATAAACAGGGTACCTATACAAGGTAGAGAGATCCTGATGCGCTTTGCAAATCTTTGCCCTATCACTATGCAGCCATTCCAAGGTGTCATCCTGCTTTTATCTTTTAAATTGCATTTCTTCTCTAGGCTTTGTGGCAGGGTTTGCTGGGTATTCACTAAAACATTCCACCCCTGTCCCCATGAAAGTCACATTTGTTCTTGCTGTTTACATGGATGTCAAAGCAAGATGGTATTTGTTCAGTGCCGGGCACTATGGTTGTGCTTCTGGTCACACCAGTGCAAGAAATCTATCCAAACAGCAGAGCATCTTGGGGTGTGAGGGAGAGCAGAAGCTGTTGGCAACTCAGACGTAGCAGTGGAAAGCTTTTTGATCCCCGTTTATCCCATGTGTACAAAATGCCTTGTCAAAACTTTTGTGTAAAATCAAGTTTCTGCAAGAAGATAAATGAAGCCCAAAGCACTTTGGGGTTGTACACTCACACCATTTGGTAACCTTATTGTTGTCCCATCTGGCAGGAAGGGCTTTTCACTGTTCAGCTTATTAATGCCATATTGCTGTGTAATACTTTTCCATGTTAATTATTGGTATCTTTCTCGGTAATAGATCACGGCTATACGACATTAGCCACTAGTGTGACGCTGTTAAAGGCCTCTGAAGTGGAAGAGATCTTGGATGGAAATGATGAGAAGTACAAGGCAGTGTCTATCAGCACAGAACCTCCCACCTACCTCAGGTAACCAGTGGTGGTGAGGGCCAAGATCAGAGCAGAGCTGCTTGGAAGGTGTTGACGTGGATAGGAAGTGCTGTCCTATCCCGTTAGAAATCACATCAACCCAGGGCCTCGTGCAGCAGGATGCTTGCCCGTCTGTGCTAGCATGCATGTACAGAGTTGGGCAAATGAAGATCTTCAGAATGTAAGGATTAGGTCACTGCCCACATACAACAGAAGAAAAACATTATTGTTTGATGATGCAGCTTGTTTTGCGATTGCTCCATTCCAACTGTAACAGATGTTTTGCAGAACACTCCGTGCACGTACCGTCTGCTGGAGACGTCACATTTCTCAGCAGCCCCTCTGTAAATACACACAGAAAATCCAAATATGAACATAGTATTTATAATGGCACACCTGGGTTCATATATGAGGAATAGTTATGATCTGGAGAATGGGCTTCCTGGAGGCTAGCGTGGAACATGATTTCTCAGTCGAACTATCATTAGGAAGGAGCTCATAATTTAAAATTACACTGTTCCTTAAATAATAGCAGTGGTGGTCAGACTCTGCAGGTTAACATCCAGTCTTCTTCTTCAGAGAACAGAAGGCAAAGAGGAACAACCAGTGGGTGCCAACTTTGCCCAACAGCTCTCATCACCTGGATGCGGTGCCGTGCTCAACAACGATTAACAGAAATCGCATGGGCAGGGATAAGAAGAGGACTTTCCCTCTGTGGTGAGCTTCCTTCTGAAAAGCACAGTCACCAACATGACGTACTGCCAAGGGCTGTGCTTCTTCTCTAATAGACAAGGCCTGTAGCTCCCTAAATTGGAGGTTCTTAGTTCAACTGTGTCTTATAAGGCTCTTCTTTACAGCAGCCATCTGTGGCTCAGAGAGGAGGCTCTCCTTCTGTCAGAAAAATGGTCAATTCATTTCCTGATAAGTTCCTTGTACTTTCTACTGATTCTCTAAGCATTTGTCATTTAAGGAGCCTGCAAACCCTCTCTGCAAAGGACTGAGACTGCCTCTCACTGACATATTCCTGTAACTTTAATTTATTCGTTGAAAAAGGCTGCCTTCGTTTTCCAAATAAAAGTTGAGGAAAACAGGATAAAACATTGTCTTAGAAAGGCGTCCTTGTTTTATTTGCAGAAATGTATTAAGATAGATGCATAAAAGGTGATAAAACTCCCTATTAGCTGCCATAGCTTTGTACCCCTGTCCTGAGGAGTCTGTCTAAAGACTGGGGAGTTGGAGGATGGGGATTATTTCCAACAAACAGCTCTTCCTTTCTATGGAGGATGCCAGATGTATCATTTTCTAGCACATATACTGTATTGTTGCTCTTTTTATTAGCTTTGATGACCATGACCCAGCAGTCATCCATGAGAATGCATCCCAGCCGGAGGTTCTGGTTCCAATCAGGCTCGATATGGAAATCGATGGGCAGAAACTCAGAGATGCGTTTACATGGAACATGAATGGTATGTAGGAAGGAGGGTTTCCTGAGGCTGGAGAGATACAGTTGGCATTCATCACCAAATATGAAGAGAGAACAAGCATGAGCCCCATATACACAAAGCTTTAAAGCCCTGCCGCTTGCTGGGTTGTGGTCAGCTCTCATGTCTTGTAGCAGATGCCCTGCCACTTCCATGGGTCCCAGTCATTCCTGGATGCATGTAATCTGAAGAGCTTAATTGGCTTGTTCACCTGATCCAGTTAATCAGCTCAGCAGCCTAATGGAAATGTTCTGTGAGCTGCAATAACTTAAATACTAAACAATTAATATGTATGGCTCCTTTACGTATGCGGATTGTTAGACTGTAGCTGTGTTATCTCCATGAGGCAAGTAAAGAAAGCTGATACAGGTCAAGTCCCTGTGTTGGTGTGCACGTGTGCAATCCTGGGACAAAAGCCCCTTTCATCAGCAAAAGGTGATGCGTTTAGAATTCCCCTCTTCACACTATAAGCTTCATTTTATGTATTCTGTAAATGGCAGGCATTGGTGGCTGAGGAAGTTAAGTGTCTGTTTGTTCTTGTTCTGTATCAGAAAAGCTAATGACCCCAGAAATGTTCTCTGAGATTCTTTGTGATGACCTGGATTTGAATCCTCTGACGTTTGTCCCTGCTATTGCCTCTGCCATCCGGCAACAGATCGAGTCGTACCCAACGGACAGTATTCTAGAAGATCAGTCAGACCAACGAGTTATTATTAAGGTAATACAGGAAGGCAGTAGAATGAGAGTTGAACCATTTGCATTTCTCTGGTTACGTTATGGGGGATGAGGAGTACAAAGGCTTCCCTCAGAGCCAAGGAGCTCTTAAGTCCAGTCCTGAGTCCAGATTAGATTTTGTCCTTTGTGTTGGGAACAAGACCATGGTAGCAGATTACTAAACATTCGTGTGCCAACCCCCGAGATGATGAAAGAGTTCATTTAAAGCATTGTGGTTTCCTTTGTAAGAACTGAACCTTGGTGACCAAAGCTGAATTGTTACTGAACTTAAGAATCCAATTAAGGAGTTCTGTAGATGGAATGAACTAGGAGTTACTTCTCCACTTCTCCAGCCTCCACTTTCTAAGTTAAATTACCTTTGACAAATTACTACAAGAGATGGAAACGAATGACTTGTTCTTCCCTTGTCTCCAGCTGAACATCCATGTAGGGAACATCTCCCTTGTAGACCAGTTCGAATGGGACATGTCAGAGAAGGAGAATTCACCAGAGAAGTTTGCCTTGAAGCTGTGCTCAGAGCTTGGCCTGGGTGGGGAGTTTGTCACTACCATTGCCTACAGCATCCGAGGACAGCTGAGTTGGCATCAGAAGACATACGCCTTCAGGTACAGAACTGTCATCTTCCTAGCAGGGGTGTGGATGTGTGTTCTTACTCGTGGCCGTTAGCATCAACAAATCTCAAACAGTCGACATGCTGTAGAAAGTTTAATCTGAAATTGGTCCTTATGGCTTACACTCACTCTATCCTCCTCTATTATTTTTTTTTTCATGGTAACGGTGTTTGGCTTCTCACATTCAGGTGCCCACTGGCTTGTAAAACCACTTTTTTAAACAAGTTTATCAGATGAGGAATATGTAGGGTACAACTAAAGCCCTTTTCTTTTTTAGACATCATTTTGTATATCTCATCAGCTGGAGATCTCTGTAGAGCCAGTATCATTCAAAGACCACTGCTTGGTTAGCAGCATAGACAGTTTTCTTTTTTCCTCACTGCTTTGGGTGGCTGTATGCCTTCAAGTGACTGTGTCGCACATCACAGGATGGTTGGGTGTCACTGGTGAGGTGCAAGAGGCACATTAGAGCAACTGCTTGTACGAAATAGTTGGATGTCTGGATAACAGGAATGTTAGTGGTGGATCTAACCAAAGTACTCTGAACATTAGTGACACGTGTAGTCACATCTCAGACACAGCCCTCTGCTTGTCACTGGCTGTCTAACTGGTGAACAAACAAAGCAGTTTGATCTGGTGCCTTCTGTGTTTTGTTCTTAGGTAGAGCCTGGTGCAGCACAACCAGCCTCTGCTTTTGCTCGAGTATCTCTTTGTGGGGAGTGTCAGTGAAACATCAGCTTCTGCCACAGAGAGAGAGGCTGCTGTGATTAACAGTGACAGAATACCTTGTACCTCCTTCTTCTAATGTATACGAATGACCAGTGCTTTTCTGTTTCATGAGCTCCGCCTGACTTGGGCCATATGCTCTCTCAAGCCTTGGTGTTTTGAGCTAAGGCGGACTGACACTGTAGCTCTCTACCCTGGCTGCAGTTAAAGTTGGCTTGATCAGAGGCTGTTCTCATAGCTGGAATGCAGCAGTGTCAGGTTTGATTAGTCAGCTTTGTAACTTGTCTCCTAATAATAATTTCCAGTTGTGCCGTGCCGTGTTCTGTGGCAAGTTACTGTACTGATGTTATCCTCCATATGCTGCTGAGTTTGCAGTCTGTAAATATCCCTTAATGCGTGCTGGCGGGTTTTTTTGACCTTGGGCCATGGTGTTACTTGAGGAAGTTTGAGAGTTCAGCAAATGATGTATCTGCAGAGGTGGGGGGAAGGTGCTGTTGACGTGAGGTTTGAAGAGGTCAGCTTAAGGAAACTTGCTTCTAAAATGATCCCTAATGTGGTTCATATTAGAGAATGGAGAGGGGCTCGTGACCACATGGAAACTGAACTCTTAGCATAGAGCTGGGGAGGTGACTTCTATGGTGCCATCCACGACAACCGACTGATATTTGTAGATCCAGTGTGGGGTTATGTGCTCCAGAGAATTGCTGGGGTAATAGAGGGCAATAGATGGCAATGTCATGCCTTTAGTACTGCCTCTGTGCCACTTCCCTGTGGCACAGAATTAATCTGTGTACATACTTAATTGTTGGGGGGGCTCATTTCTCCCTTTGTATCAATCTTTCCAACTCAGGGCAAGTAAGGTTTTATTCAGCACTGCCCAGGCTCTCGCAGGTGTATCAGGAAAATGCCAACTTTATATTATGCTCTCTAAAAACATTTATCCATCTCTAGTTGCTAAGGAGTGCTTCAATTTAGGGGTAGTTGAAATAGATAGACTTCAGGCCTTCTTTAGTCTGTTGCAGTATTGTAAGGGAGAGAATCAAAAACAGGAAAGGGAACCCCAAAAGAACAACATACGTAGCCATGAACTGTTCAGGGGAAAAACACTTAATTTAAGCCTTGTTTTGTGTCATAGTACAAACATGCCCTCTTATTCCCTCTGTTCTTCCTGCAAAGGAGTACTTTTGAAACCTTGCTGTTGATTAATGATATTTGGGTTTTGTGGTTGGTTAGTTCCTGAATTCCCAAACCACAGGAGTGGGGGTTGTTCCGAAGTCATTCCACCGATGTAAGGAAAGAGTCTGCTTCAGATGTATCAAAAGAACCTTAATATCTCCAGGGACAGGGGGTTTGAGAAGTCATGAGCCTCTTAATCATCTGAGGGAGAGGTAAAACTCTTGCTTAGTTGATGAACTCCAGGGCTGTCCTTTCAGCTGGCCTGCTCTGTGCAAAACAAAGAGCTTGAGAGCCCAGTGGAAGTAGCAGGACAGGAGGCAGGCAGGTAATGATGCATGTGGGATTTTCAGGGGGATGGTGTGCTGCAGTGCTTCCTGCCTCATTGCCGACTTGTTTCTAGGGGCTGCACACAGTGCTTCATAGCCAGGGCTTTGCCTTCCAGACCGGAGTGATGCTCCCTCACACACCAAGGCCACTTGCCTGAGCAGCTGCCCTTTCCAAAGGAAACCTGGGTATTGTCGTGCTTGTGACACTGCTGCTGGAGGCTTGGACCCCAGCAGGAGGAGTGCCTTGCTCCACTCTCCACTGGGAATCCTGCAGCTGACAGGGCTTTGCAGTCAATCTGCCAGCACCTCTTGTTTTTTAAAAAAAAAAAACACAATGGGGAGGTAGCTCTGTTTCTTTGGACGTTAGGAGCTGAGGGAGGATTTTTCATTTTCTCTCTGATCCTTTGCTACAGAAACATGGCTGGCTTGCAAGTAAGCAATGCTCACAAGGCTAGCTTTCCAGTCCCTATTTAATTCTAGTGGGTGCTCAGTGCTGAGCACAGTAAGGGAGGTAGAGACCATGTTACCAAGTCAAGGTCTAGCAGTTAGTCTGGAATTTGTAGCATGTTGTGGCTAAGATGAATTTCCTGGGTTTGAGCGTTGCTTGGTGGACATCCACAATCCTGGAGGTAGATTTGACTAAAGTTTCCTCCCAGAATCAGACCAAAAGCTTTGGATTAATTTTTTGTTTAAGAGCTTTGATATAGATTATCTGTTCCTGCGGCGATCAGCATTTGAGTTCCTTCCTGTGGATGGGAGAGCCATGCATGAGTCTGAAATCCTTCGTGGAGGCATGTCCCTGGGGAAGGATCCGGATCTTGCACACACCTGCGGGAGGGCTCCTCGTACACGCACACTTGTGAGGCTCAGGCTGAGCTGCTTTCTAGAATTCAAAGCAAACATTTACATTCTGAGGCTCCTCTGTATTTATGCTGGGCTTCCAGCTCCACTGTCAATATTTGGGAAGCTACTCCTGGTCAGTTCCTGTTGACTTTTACTGAAAAGTGGCTAATGAAGCAGTAAACATTTTTGTGCATGTGATAATACAGCTGTTCGGGGCAGACAGACCTCTGGGGAGCAATCTTGTGATCTGGGATGGAGCCTTGTGCTTCGCTGGTCGTGCTGGGTGTAACCACAGTCCCTGGTTGCAACAGCAGGTCCTAAAAGACAACCCTTTCCATGGCAACTGGGAGAACAGTCCTCACTCTGCTGTCAGGCTCCCAGAAAGCCAGGCGTGCCAGGGAAGAGCTGCTAGAGGTGTAGTAGGCAAACTGCAGCTAGGAAGTGAGAGTTAAGAATAGCAGAACTAGATGGAAGAGCCCCCTTGACAGTACCTGCTCAGCTTCTGCTCTGGGAAAAAGTACTCCCTGCAACAATAAACAGATAGGAACGTTGCCTGTGCTGTGTTTGAACGCTGTGAGCTAGGTACATAATGGCCTTAATGGGAGAGAAGTGCTTCAGCCACAGTTGTTTTGATATACCCCCTCTCTTGTGGTTACAGAGAGGCAATAATTGGTCTCCTAGAAACTTCAGACTCTAACAGCTGGTAACTGTCTGCCCCTGGGCTACTTCTGAGAACCAGACTGGGCTAAGTGGGGCTAAAAGCAAGTGCTGAAGCCTGAAAAACTTAATGTTCTGCTGTGCTTGTGTTGTGGGTCTGGGCTGATAACCTGGAGGAGTGCACTGTGACCACTGATGGGTGTTGCTTTGTTGTCCTGCCGCTGCAGCGAGAACCCTTTGCCGACCGTGGAAATCGCCATTCGCAACACGGGGGACGCTGACCAGTGGTGCCCTCTTCTGGAAACCCTCACGGATGCTGAGATGGAGAAGAAGATCAGAGACCAGGACAGAAATACAAGGTGCTGCCGCTCGTTCAGACAGTTCTCATTCTGGCCTGTCTCTAAGACAGAAGTTAAAAGCTTTGATGTTTGTCTCTCTCTTCTGAGAGCCAACTGGCAGGATTTCAAACTCGCACACCACAACAGAAACTCGTAGCCTTTTTGCTTCAGGATATTAAGCTGTTATCACCTCACTCCACAAATATTTAGCATCTACTTTAACCATCTCCTGCTTGAAGCAAAGTTTCCTTTTTTTTTTTTTTCCCTTGAGCTCTCTGCTTGTGAGGGGGATTCGAAGGCATTCATCAAAAACAGCGGGGTTTCGTGCACTGTCATGCTAACTAGCGTCCTGCCACAAGGCTTCCTTTTATGTAGGATAAAGTGCTGTTTGATGTAGGAACAGGCAAGGTCCCAGCTCCAGCCTGACTGATGTTGACCTGTTTGCCAGCATGGGAACACTTCCGTGGTTCCAGGAGGAGCTCTGTTTGCTGTAGAGACCCACTGAGCAGTGTTCAACAAGAAGTCAAGAGCACTTGCTCCTCCTTGGTTAAATTGTTTCTGGCAGGTATAAACAAACCACTAGAATCTCTCCAAAAGATACGTTATGGGAACAGTAAATGTGCTGGCTCAGCTCTTTCTCAGGAAAGTTGGTTTTATCCCACTTAATGAGAAAAATTGCCCTAAAAGCTGTTGCTGAATAGTAGCATAGCAGGGGCACTCTCAAGTGACCAAGAAATTCCATCTGGGAAATAAACCTAAGGAGATCACAAAGCTGTGGTAACCTCCCCAAAAACACCAGTTTTAGTAAGACTCCACATGATTAACACAACACTCACTGTACTCCTTTCTCTCTTCTAGGCGCATGAGACGTTTGGCCAATACTGCTCCAGCCTGGTAAACCTCCTGTTGTGACACTGGTGCTCTTCCTACAGACTTTATCCGTATTCCTCTCCCCAGATGGATCTAGGATTGGCAGGGGTCTTTCTGTCCCTGACGGGGACACACATTCCACTTGCCAAGAGTTCCCAGTACTGCTGACTTCTGCCCCCATCCCCTCCACCTAAATGCCACGTACCAAGAACGCTGCATTAGCACACGATCTAGCTGAGACCTGTGGCAGCTGTTGGAGCCCTTATATACCTGTGTGTGGACAGTGTAAAGATTCTTTTGTATAGGTGCAACATGCACTATTAGGACAACTTTTTAAATAAAAGGAATGCATACTGCTAGGTTGAGTTCAGTAAGTTCTAAATGAGTGGTGATCTCACACTGGTTTTGTCCTACTATGGCAACCGAGCTGTCCCAGGGCCTAATAATAATGCTGAACACCCCTAAAGCATGGAGGAAACAGTTTTTTTTTTTTTCTTTGACAGGTAAAACAGGTTGAAAATGTTTTGCTGCAGGGATGAAGTGATAACGAGGCTTGGAAGATACAACTGACTAAAGGCTAGGTCTAAGCTGTTGCCCTACTTGGTGCAGCCTGCAGTGAACTCAAGCATCCAGCTGGCTTACTTGGCAGTGACAGAACAGTGTGTGACTTTGGTTAAGGTAACATTAGTTTGTCAGATGTTAGCCTGGTGAAGTTTCCAACCCTTTTTTCTGTGAAAATTGCAGCTGGAAGACAGTGTCTCTGAACTGGTACAGAAGTCAAAGACTGCACTCACAAACTGAGACTGCAGCTTCTCTTCAACAAGTGGCTTTGCTGTGGTCACTAGCAACCCACACAGCTGCCAGTTACAGCACACAGTATCCAAAACAAAGTGCATGGTCTTGAATACCCTTAGCACTGCAGCGTCAGGATTTTGCAACCCTAGGCACCGCTTGTTTCCCTGGAGAGCTTAAATCAAAATTCATTGAACTTAAAAAAAAAAAAAAAAACAACAAAGAATCTATCTTGGTGCTGCAGTACACCAGTTCTTTGATGGAGTTCTACCCTTCACTCCAAGGAACTGACGAGCATTGCAAGCAGGGAAGATCTTGCTGGCAGCCTGACAGCTTCATTCAGGCCTCTATGATAAAGCCAATCAGTTTTACGATACTTGCTTGTCCACCCACACTACCAGCACAGTCAAAATCTGTTTTCTGGCTTTAATTTATCAAGTTTAGACTCAAGTAACGCAGAGCCAGTTCTGATTCCTGGGTAGGAGGGAATTTCCAGATATTGGCTTGCAGAAATCAAGAACTTGTAGTTTAACAATTAATATTATTGCAGCCTTAGCCTAGACTCCTGGGCCAGAGTGGTATGCTGTCCCTTACTGCAGAGGGTGAAAGGACAGTTCAGTGCATGAAACAAAACCTGGGATTCCTGCTGCCTCCCATGCAGAAGGGGTTTTTCCTTATGGACATTCAGAACTTGAGTTCTTCCTGAGAACACTTCAGCCTCTTTTTGTTATGATCAGGTGCCTCTTCTGCTAAGAGCCTCCTCAGGGAATGTGATCAAAACAAGTACAAAACTGCTGTAGCCTTAGACCTAGCATCAGGCGTGCATATTTTGCATTGCTGTGAAGCTTGCGGTTAAGTAACCCTAAACTTCACAATGAGGTATGGACAAAGGCACACAAGCATGAGAGCTTCTGTAGGGGGCTTATGAGCACCTCCCTCTGCTTCTCAAGACCCAGAGAAGCTGTGGGAATTTCCCCTCCAAGCAGCCAGAGACAGGACAGGAGAGTCCAGGGGGCCAAGTCCCAGAAAGATGAGAAGAGCCTGCTTTGTCCGAGAATCACAGCTACCAGGAAACAGCTGGGAGCAGCTTTCCCACCCTGTAATTACAGCTCCTTAGTTTAATTCTAGCCCCCACCAAGCACAGTCCAGCTTCTGCGTTTCACAGCTGCAGTTCTGCAGGCCTTAAAGACAAAACTTCCAGCGCCTGAAACACCAGCTGTGCATTAGGTCATGTGGAAAGCACACAGCAAGCACTTGTCTAGTCTGAGGCCACTCAGCCCCTGGTACCTCTCTGGCTCCTAGAAAAAGGTTACCATCTGTGTGCTGCTTCCATTCTCTTCCTAGAGGGAAACTAAGCACAGCAAAACAGCTTTTTTTTAAATAAAAAAGCTGTTTTCATGGGAAGCCCACAAGGAAGGTAAAAGGAGGGTGGCTGCATTTTTTTTCCCCCCATCAATCTTCCTTTGCCACAGGGCCCCTGTATTGTGTCTACCTGGATGCTGGTTACTCACATTTCTGTAGCTTCAGCAGTGGCTTGCAGGCAGGCAGCTGAGCAGGGAGCATGGTTAACAGCTACCCTAAGATACTCCGCATATCTACTCAAGCTTCTGGGGTGGGGTAGCAGCACAGATGCACTAACCTAGCAAGAATGATCAAAATCCATTTAGTCCAGCTGTGATGTTAGACTAATTTGTTTAGTTTCTTCTAAAATCCAGAGGCTCCATTCCAGAACTAACAAATGTAACAAGAGTGGAGTTACGGGCATGTTTAGGCAGCCTTTATTATGAGTGTCAAGTGCTACTTCCAGTCAGACTACAACGAGCTTCCAGCCTTGTTCCCTGTCCCTTTTCCAGGCATCCCTTTCTTCAACCAGACCTTACTGTCCTTCTTGTACTCTGCAGTACTGCTTACTGCAGAGGGGAAGGACATCTTACAGCTAGATGTAATCTTGCCCATAAGAATAAGAAATAAAGTAAAAAAAGCCATGAGCAAGCAGCTTGGCAGTTTTGAGCAAAGTCCTGATGAGTAGTGGGCCCTAGCGACCTCTGTCCCTGGCAGAAACGGACACACAACTGAAAAATAAAGACTTTAATGTAAAGACTTTTTGGAAACAACAGTGAAAGAGGGTGGGGGGCTTAGAGGAATGGAAGAGGCTGAGCTGCATTCCACTACGGCAGGTTTTTCTTTGGGGACCTGGTTGTGCTTACACCATGGCAAGAAGTACTACTTGGTCAGAAGCCCACACAGATGCCTCACAGCAGTGAGAGCAGAGATCAGTCTTTGTACAGAGGGCAGAAGTGACTTGGCACACAGCAAGTCAGTAACAGCAAGAGAACGAGTAACTGGTTTAATGCCCTGCTTGATCCTTCTTCCCCACCAGGTAACGGGAGCCATGGCAGATTCCAGCCCTTGTCCCCACGACACCTCCGTAAGCGTTCGTCAGTTCTCATGTGCAGAGCTCTGCGGAACCGCTTGGCAGGACAGGACGATGGGTTACCCACACAGACAGTGAAACAGGACACGGCAGGGTGGCGGCAACGAGTATTATTCCAGTGGGATCTGGGGCACAGCATAAACCCAGCTGGAGGAGAGGAATCTGGCCGCAGAGGCATCCTCCGTGTTACTGGGGGGGCTGCTGGTTCAGGTCCTGGTCTCCAGGATGGTTTTCCAGACGATCCTCAGGGAGGGGGTTATAGTTGGGATCCTCTTCAGGTGTGTCAAACACCATCTTCCTGGCAAGGGACGTGCCCATCCCATCACGCAGGCAGGTTAGGAAAGGGAACTGAGGACAAACGGAACCCCCAGCCCCCCGAGAAACATCGCAGCCCCTGACACAGCCTGGCTGCACCCAGCAGCCCCCGGCCTGCTGCACAAGCACCGGCTTCTCAGCAAAACATGCAGCAAGGGCAGTACCTCAACCTCAAGGACAGCTGTGATCCCCAGCATGCAGCAGAACATGTTCTGCTTTCTTAAACCACAGGAGTGCTTTAGAAAAAAATAAAGCAGAACTGCCTGCATCCAACACTTCCACAAGCAGTGAGAAGGCTCCAGCTCAGCTAGCAACACTTTCAGTACCTGCAGCTGCTTTATGTACCCTGTGTACCCACGCGTAGCATGCAGAGTGCCAGGGCTTGCTGCTGCAAAAGCAGAAGCTGCTGAGCTGGGCTGCTACCGGCATGCATTGGGGTCCTGGGCTTAGCATAAGGCAGCAGCAGGAAGAGTTAACAGCCAAAACAAGGTTACCCCACAATGCAACAAACCAGTTTGCTATGGAAGCACTGCAGCAAACCCGAGAAAACAACAAAAAGAACAGCTTTACTTACAGAAAGCTGGGAGTCAGAAGCAACTTCTTTCCTCCAGGCTGGTTGGGGAAAACATCTTCCAAGAAGTAGTAGATGTGACCCACTGCAATCCCTGGGGAGAGATATCACCCAGGTCAGGCCCAGCCGCACCTCCCTGCCTTGTGAGGCCAGAGCTGCTGGGAGCTTATGCAGCACAGAGCTCCAGGAACCCCTCGACTGGATACCCACACCCCCACACCCCAGCTCCTGCCAGATCCCTCCGTGCTGCAGCAGCAGCAGCCTGGCTGTTTGCTGTGATCATGCTTTATGTGGGTGCAGAGGCAGGTGAGGCAGAACCAGACAGCCCCAGAGTGGGGCAGAGCTCCCTGCACTCAGCTTCTGTCCTGGGTAGGACAGAGCAAAACGCAGGGCACAGAGCTCAGCCAGCTCACTTGAGTAAACCCACGTCTCAAATAAGATGAAACCAAGAGCAGAACTGGCAGCGCTGTGGCTGCAGAGTGCCCTCGTCCCCAGCTCCCACTGGCTGTGTCTTACCCAGCAAGTCAATGATGATGGAGTTGCCCAGGAGCAGAGAGAAGCCCATCAGGACCCAGGGCAAGAAGGGGGCCTGGAAGTTAAGGAGCCCGAAGAAGTTCATGCGAATGTAAGGGTTCCTGCGACTCCACACGTACACCAGCATGATGGTGAAAGCCTGGCCCAGGAAAAACAGGCTGGCAAAGAGACCAAATAGCTAGCAGCTACCGAGTCAAGGAAAAACCTTCCCTCCAGGTGCAGGATGCATGTGACTAGGAAAGCCACAGCTGAAGGCAGCAGGTCAGTGTGCAGAACACTACCCAAACCCTTCCTGGGCTGGCTGAGATGTACCAATCCCCACACACACCCCATTTCCCTCCCTGTACCTCACAAGACACTCAGCAGTGGTGTGTCCACATTGCTCGTTCCTTAAGCTGCTTACTGAGGCCAGGGAGCCCAGTTCTCTCTACAAAGAGACCATCAGGAGTGGCCTTCAGGGACAGGCCTTCACTTCGTTACAGCACCTGTGAGCTGGTTCTGCATACAAGCCACACGTGGCGGAGAACCCATCCTTCTGTGGAACAGTTTTAGGAGAAATAGCTTTTGCCATTCACAGCCCCCTTTATCCAGGGCACAAAGGGGTAGCCAGAGGCAGAAAATTCCCATTGCAGTTGGGCTCCAAATCCAGCTAAGGCCAAGCACGTGGCTGCTCAAGCAGCTGGACACTGAGCAGGCAACAGCCAAGCATGGCCAGCAGCCCTGAGAGCTCACACAGCTCCACACAGGGCTCGAAGGGGAGAGCAGGACTTTAAGACAGCAGCAAGACGTTCAGAAGAGGTTGTATGCTTGTGAAGGAGATATTTTCCCCTATCTAGACTATTTTGTCTTACAATAATCAAACTTCTTGTTATGGGGACATGTGACAGCCCCACCAGCCAGCAACAGGTGGGCTCACGGTGCCCAGCACGCTGATGGCAGATGGCACACAGGCATTCTGCTCCCCATGCTTACAGCAGCATGTTCTCCATTTCAGCCATGGTTCAGTTTTCTACACCCACCTCACGCCCATCACAGTGCATAACACTATTCACAGCGTCTCAGAAGAACCCAGAGGGCCTCAGCCAGCTCAAAAGGATACTGTCATGAGAAACCCTCCGAAGAGGAACATGAAGACAAAGTCAGCTGTCCTTCCGCGGAAGGAGCCTTCTTCTAGCATGCGGCAGTACCTGTACCTGAGGGCAGGAGAGAAGGGAGGGGTTGCAGTATAGGAAATTAACAGCTGGTCACCCTGTGTCCCCAGCGTGACTTCGGGAACTGGCCAGCTGCAAGCCCTCGTCACAGGAAGCCAGCAGCCAGGTGTCCAAGCCCCAGAGCACAGCTCAGCAAACTCCACCTCGCGCTGCTGACCGCAGGGGAAGCAAACAGCAGCTGCTGCGCTGCTGCCAGCCCGGGCTCAGCCCCAGGGCCAGGTGCTGCTCCCCAGCACGAGCTGCAGCCCCCCACACGCTGCTCCGGGCTGGGGGGCTGCGGGCACGGCCGTGGCAGCCTGGGGATGGCTGTGGCTTGGAGCCAGGGCGTTGAGGGAAGCCCCCAGCCCAAGAGGGCTGCCGAGACAGATCAGGCAGAAGAGGGCTGGGGGGGACCACACATAAGGCAGATGAGGGAGCTGCACTGCGACCAAAGGATACAGAAATATCATGTTGAAAAAGAAACTGAATCCCAGGGGCCCGAAAAAGAGGAAGTTGGTGACCAGCCTCCAGACCTGCAAGAGAGGAGAGAGGGGTGCGAGGAGGAGGAGGAGGGGGCGGCGCGGGCCCGGCACCCCCGGGGCCTCCCCGGAGGAGGCAGAGGCCGAGCGCGAGCCCCCCGCGGCCCTGACCTGCAGCTTCCTGAAGATGAGGTCGGGGTTGAAGTAGAGCTGGAAGGGCGTGAGGAGCTCCAGCTGCTGCGGGGACACAACACAGCACACACAGCACAGCGCGGCTGGCACCGCCGCCCCAGCCCCTCCCGGCCCCCCCCCTCCCGGCCCGTCCCCTCCCCTCACCACGGCGGCGGTGGTGAGCACGCAGGCGGTGGTGTAGGCCCTGGTGACCGCGGGCACCCCCAGGTACTCCTGCGCCAAGCCCGCGTAGGCCATGGCCGCACGGCCCCCACCCGGCCCGGCCCCGCCGCGGGGCCTTTAACGCCCCCCCCCCGCGCCCCCCCCAACCCGTCGCCGCGCGCACGCCCCCGCCTCGGCCAATCGCGGCGCGGCGGGCGGGGAGGGCTGGCCAATGGGAGCGCGCCTCGTGCCGGCTGGGTGCCGATGGAGAGGGGATGGGGAGGGAGGGGAGGGGGGAGGGGGTCACGTGCGGGAGAGGGGCGGCCAATCAGCGGGGGGGGGGGGGGCGTGATAGGGGCGTGACAGGGGCGTGGTGAGGGCGCGCTGGGGGCGTGGTGAGGGGCGTGGCCTCGGAGCGCGCGCTGCACGTGGCGGCGCACCCGGTGCTGCTGGGGGCCGGCTGGGAGCGCCCAGGGAACCCCGGCAGGGCTCGGAGCCCCCCTGCCTGCCCCCCCCCCCCGGCCGCTGCTCGATGGGCACAGCCCGGCTGGGAGATGGGACCAAGGGGCTCAAGCGGCACAGAACCACGGGCACTGGGCTGGGAAAGGCACCCAGGCTCGCCTGGTCCCAGCACCCCGCGAGGCTCCGCAGGGCGCTGCCTGGATTCAGGAGGGTTCCCAACACAAATGTGCCCCGGGAGCAGCTTTGTGCCTCTGCGGTGTGCGGCCCCCGCTGATGGGGAGACTGCAGCTGAGTGCAGGAACTGAGAGTGAACAGATGGTGAATGACATGAATTAACAAGGCTCTGCTCCTTTGGACAGTGGATGAGAGATTTCACCCGCTGCAGACGGGCAGGGGCAGAGGCAGAAGCAGAGCCCAAGCGCTGTGATTCCTGCCCCTACCTTGCTCGAGCCAAGGCTGGAGGCAAACATTTGGAGGCTCGGCTGGAAGGTCGGCGTGCTGGAGCTCAGCCCCACTGGCTGCACGGAGATGAGAGCTCAAATGACCGATCCCACTTAACGCCACGTGGAGGACTGGGTGCAAATCAGACGTTACGTGAAATGTAAAACAATGTCATCAGTTTATCATTTTCCTTTTTTTCCTTTGTCTGACAGCCAAAACCAGAGAAGTCTACTCCAGGGTTTCGCTTAAGGCCGTCTTTTCTGTGAGCCAAGGGGCGAGAGTGGGAAGGTGATGAAACGCATCAGGAAGCTCCCATCCTGCACGGGAGGAGGCCGATCAACCCCGTGACACCCCTGGTTCCCAGGCTGCTTTCTGCCCGTGATCTCACTCCCTTCGGAGCCCAGCCAAGCTGACTTCATGCATTTCGGCGCCCGGGGCAGCTTCAGTCTTTATTACAATCCTTGTCATGTTTTATGGGCTTTGGGAGTTACGTCCTTCCGCCACCTCGCATCAGAGAGAGTGGGTCTTGTGCGCTGTTGGCTGCGGATCCATTTGGCCTTTGATGTAAATATATATTTCCTGAGGGGGAATGGTTTTGTGAATACACAGTGACAGACCACTACTGTTACCTCTCATTTTGTTTTCTCCATTTCTGGGGTGATTTTAAGGAATCACAGACTCACTGAAGGGTTTGGGGTGGATGGGACCTTAGAGATCATCTGGCTCCAAGCCCTGCCCTGGGCAGGGACAGCTCCCACCACAGCAGCCTGCCCAAAGCCCCATCCAGCCTGGCCCTGGGCACTGCCAGGGATGGGGCAGAAGCATTCGAACATGCGAGCATTTACCTGGGGTGGCAGGTGAGCTTCGTCCTGCGACAGAAACTCAACAGCTTCCCATCTGCAAACCAAACCAGCCAAGAGTTAGCAAACAAAGACGAAAGTTTGAACTCTCCCCATGAGTTAAGCAGCTCACAGACCTCAAGGAGGCACATGAGCAAAGATAAATGGGCTGTCGCACAGTTCATCTCCTTTGTTTGTAGTAAATTATTGTGTGTAATTCATGTTTCCTGTCCATAAATGCCAGAGGAACTTGAAGACATGGAATCCTTTCTAATTTAGTAAAGACAAAAACAATTCCTCTCAAGCCCATCTGGAACTTGTTTTTATCATAATTGTTTTGGGCTCAGTAACGAGTTCAAGATCTAACTGCCCTCCCTAATTGTTTCAAGAATAAACAGATGCTCCGTTTAAAGGCAGCAGCTCCCCTTTTGCCCAGGCAGCAGTCTGCGGGGTCGCAGATGAGAGGAGCCGTGCGCCGCGTCAGCACAGCCCTAATGAGCACTCGGCGCCCTCCAGCAGGAGCCTCAGGGCCACCAGGGGCTGGCGGGGCCCAAAACCAGCCCCCAACCATGGTCTCTGTTAGTGTCCAGCTGGTGACACATGCCCTCTGCTCTTTCATGCCATCAGCTCGTCCCCAGGCCACCCAGCCTGGAGACCATGAACGCCACAACGAGCCCCCTGCCCATCTGAGGGGCAGGGTGTGAGGTTGTGCACAACGGCCGGAGGAATCCTCCTGGGGGGCTTCTTTCTGCTCTCAGACTGTCCTTGGTACCATGGCCGACAAGTGCCAAGAGCCCCAGATCCACCACAAGGCAGTCACGAAGTGTCTCTCCTCCAGTTTTGGAAGCTCAGCTCCATGAACCCGCGGTGCACAGATAAGCCGTGTAATCACAACCGCCCGGGGCACTCGGAGTATTTACTTTTCCCTGTTTAATGGCCATATATAAATTCCTTCTCCTTCACTGGAGGATTTCCTACCACACATCAGCTAACTCTGTAGTTTGATGGCTGAAGTCAGGGGAAGATGAATCATACAGAATTGGATGCTGTTTTTTTATTATTTGCTTGTTTATTAGAAAGAAACTAAAAATAACATTTATTGCTCAGTCCTCCAAGGACATGTGGGTTGCACAGGGTTTGTGGTAAATCAAAGTTTGTGTAGTTTTTATTTCTTATGCATTTTTGGTTCAAAAAGACAGCTTTGCTTCTGGCGTATCATGAGAAAGACGTCACCTCAATCTCCTTGAGCAGAGCCTGGTCACACATCCAAATACAGCACCTCTTCCAAACAGCTTCTGATCACGAACATCAAGAAAGAAAAGCTCCGTCTCTTAGCATAGTTGTTGGTTCTTTGATTTGTTTTGTTTTTTCCGCAGTGCTTAATCACTCTTGTTACATTCTTCTGCCTTGTGATCTGCTCTCTGCACCCCAGGTCACCTCCCAGGGCTGTCAGTGGGGAATATCATGCAAGGGCATTCATTTTGTAATGCTTGTTTCATAACTGCTGTGGCCAGATCACCGCGAGGAGAAACAATGCTCATTTCCTACAAAAGGTCTGTGCTCAGCTGCACACAGCAGCACACACACCGAGCATGCTGCCGGCTGGTGAACACCCCCGCAAGGCATCAGGAGCAGCAGTGGCACTTTGGTGCTCGGGGAGGCAGGACGATGCACGTGTCCCAGCCCAGGTGGCTCTCAGTAAGCTGGGAACAGCTCTAAGAAAAGGGTCTGTCTGAGGGGATGTTAAATAAAACATCAGGATGGGCCTGATGCTGTGACACCCCTGCACAGATTTCCCTCTCCTCTGACGGGCATATCCAGCACTACTTACTGCCACGTGGCACAGGTCAGTGCCTGTCCCTTGTGTGTCCCTTGCTCTCCCCAGCCTTCAGATCCCCCAGTCTCTCTAAGGCCCTGTACCAGAGTATGGTACAAAGGATGAAGGAACGGGAATAGTTCAGCTACAGCTTGACCTACAGCTCAAAATGGACTGAGAAAAGGGCACTTCAGTTATCAGAAGTCTTTTGGGCTTTCTCAGTTTTCCCAGAGAGCCCCCATTGCTTATCAGGAGGATGAAAACATCAACTGCTGACCAAGGCACAGGACACCGAGCCGTTCTTCCAACATCCCAAATCGTAGCTGGCAAGTGAAAGCAGCTAGCTGCCTTGGCCGCGTCAGCCCTCGTGTCCTCACAGGACTCAGCCCCCACGCATCTCCTCAGGGCTGGAGAGCATCCCAGTGGCTGGGTGGTAGCAGAGGCTCTGTCAGCATCGGGTCCCTGCCCTGAGAAGCCTCGGCAATGAAGCTCATTTCCTGGGGTTGTCACACAGTGCCTTGACCTTACACAGATCACAGTTTTTTTTTCTAAGGAACATTGCGGAACTGCTGGAAATGGAATAATGGTGTCACAGCAGGGCATTCGCTTCCTACGCAGAAAATCCCCTTTAACAGCTCAGTTTTACAAGCAGTGCTTTCACCATAAAACCAGCAGAGCTGCTGGCTGTTCCCCCGAGAAAACAGCTTGTTTGTGGATGTGTTACCTGTCTGCTCCTGCCTTCCTAGTGACACCTGCAGGAGTCAGGACAAGCAGCTGGAGGTTTTTCATATTTCACCGTGACGGCCCTTACAGGAAAGAGAGAACGCCTCGCAGAAACAGCCTGGCTACAGCCTGGGGGACAGCCAACACCCAGCCAGGAAACAGCTCCAACTGTCCTGGGAGTGCAGTGTTTGTAGGGGGCATTCATCCCGTGGAGCCAAGCCCTGCAGATGGAAACGGGGCCCCTTTCCTCCTCTTGCAGTCGGTCCAGAGGATTCTGGGTGAAACCAGTGACGTCCAGGAGCCTTTCCGCGCGGCAGATCAAAGAGCACGTGTTGATAAGCTTTCCTAATGGCACGGTTCCTACTTGCTGCTGCAGCCAGGTAATTACAGGCACAGTGACTGCCGTCACATTCTCCAAATAGCTGCTCTCCCGTGCTCATGGCATCAGATTTCCCCTAATTATGACAGGTTTGAGTTCAGAGAGAAAGTATTTGAGGGAAGAGGGCCGTAGATCTCTGCAGTAGTGCTGGAGACCTGCAGGCTCCCTGCAAAGTCAGGAGTTTGAGTGACTGCAGGAGGTGCCTCCACCAGCATCCAGAGAGGAACGCGTCTTGGAGAGAGTGGCTCTGCACAGCTCACGTGCAGAGGTGAAATAAGCAGGGGTTTGAAGAAAGCCCTTTGGGATGCCCAGAAGAAGCTGCAAACACATACCTCTAGGATTTCCTTTGGACTGTGACCAATACGGCCTTTATCTTCTGTTAAATAGAGAAATGTGCATGTATCTGCCTTGGAAAGACAAGACAAAGCGCTGTTCCAAGCAGGCAGCCCTTGCCCAGGCCATTGCAGAAAGACGTATCTTTATTTGAATGCAGCAGGAATGAGAAGGATGCATCAGCTTCATGGAGTAAGGGCCCAAGGGTATGGATGGAGCCCACACTGCCTGGGTGAGCTGCATTCCTTTGCCTCCTATCCAGCTAGAGACATGCTTTGACGTGTTGGCTTCCATCTAGGGAGCTAGAAATGGAGTGATCTCGAAGGCTCCCGGGACACCTCTCAGTGTCTACAGCAACCTGCGACGTGCCACCTGCAAGCCACAGGTGGTCCTGTACACCACCACCCGAGGGGACAAAGACATGAGATGATTCCTGCTTATGAGATGCTAGAAAAAAGGAGGAAGCTCATGGCTAAGACTATGTGTTTGTTTTTTTAATGGAAGTGATGTGCCCAGACCTGGCCTCATTCTGAAAGGACAGCAGAAAGAAACGAGCTCCGTCCTTTATGAACGCGTTACCATCATCAGCACGTGCTGCCTTCACCAAGGGGCCGTGGCTGCTACCCCTTACAGTTCATACCCTGCTTCCTCAGCCAGCAAGTTACCAGCTGGGAACCCGTTAGAAGTTGCTGTGTCACCTCTGACACAAAGCACAGGCAGCCAGCTGCTGGCACCTGGATTCAGAGCCTGGAGGAAACCTTGTGCTTCTCCTGCCGCTTAGTGGCTGACGCTGATGCAGCACCCGGTGCAAACCCTGCAGGGAACCAGCCCTGCTGTGGAACAGGTCTGCAAAACATGAGTCGGGACAAAGAAGTGCTTAAAATAAGTTATTCTTATTCTGGATGCTTTGAAATCTGCCAGGACCCACATGAATTTCACTCTGCGCGATGAAAGGATGTAAAAACACATGATTACACCTAACATATATAGATGCTGTGATATATAGATATATGTAACATACAAATACAGATATTACGTGAAGCAGCCTCTCTGCTATTAGTGCTGGCAACACAAGCCCCTCTGCCTCCACTGGGCCGTGTCTGTAGGACTGACGAGGACACACCATTTCTCACTGGGAGCTGTCTTACAGAAAGGGGCAATCCTCTCACTGCTGGTACTGCAGCCCTCATGGCACAGGGAGCCGTTTCTGGAGCAATAACCAGCACCACATCTGCCAGGGGGCTACCAGCTACCCCAGCCTGCTGCAATAACGGGTGGTTAACAAGGGAAGAGTGTACAACTCCCACCCTAGTGAAAGATAAGCCAAAAGGCAAAGATGAAAGGTCATAGAAAACGCCACAGTAGCCATGCAATGAGGCCTTTTCTACTTGTTAGAATTTAGCTGGAGCTTCTCAGAGGTAAAAGGAGTGCCCCCACTGCATAGAGCTCTTTAATTTTTAATCAGGGTTTTCAAACAGAGCTGAGTTTCAATTCTGTACTCCCGGGGTGTGACATACATGTAGATCCACTGCACGAAGACACCTCCACCATGCCTCCATGAACAGCTCTGTTCATGTAAAGCACGTTACATGTTACATGTGAAGCACGTTACATGGCTGTTGCAGGAAGGACAGCCGAAAACACCACAACCACCAGTATGGTCAGACCATGCTCTCTCTTCATAACCCGAATAGCCTGACTTTTATAGCAAACTTAACAGGGGCAGATAGTGTCTCACACAAGACTAGTAATATATCTAAGTCATCATTAGTAATTCGTACAATGTGGCGACCCCACTGAATATTATCCAGGAACATTTGTACATTTATCAAATTATGTAACACCATAGTTATATCACCTTTCTGTGGACGAATAGTAGAGTCTGATATTTTCCATCCCAAGTATAGCCATGGCTGTTTCCGTTGAACCTTCTCTGGGGCTATCTTCAACCCTTTTGCTTCCAAGGTATCCTGAATGAACTTTAAATCTGAATCCTGGAAGCATTCTGGCCTACCAAACCAAATGTTATCCATATAATGGGAAATAATTACTTCATACCATGCTGTCCAAATTGGTTGTAATGCCCAGGCCACATGTAATTGACACAATGTAGGGGAATTCCTCATCCCCTGCAGAAGCACTAGCCATTCATAGCACTTTGCCGGGGCCTGTTTGTTAATGGAGGGCACCATAAAAGCAAATCTCTGACAGTCCTGTACAGCCTGTGCCACCACATCTGGCTGCGTGGACTGATCAGCTCTCTGTACCCTTTCCAACACGTCCTCTACCAGTTTGGTTCTCAGCAGTGTAACTAAGATGTTTTGAGTTTTGGGGTTTGCATTATCAAACGCAAGCACTTTAAACATACTGCTTTTAGACTCCGCTGTTAGATCAGGATGATCAGGAATTGCTGCCCACAACCGATCGATAACTTTAGCATATGGTCCCTCAGGAGCCTGTTCTACAGATGTGAATGGAGGTGCTTTCTTCTCCCCTGGGAGACTAAGAAGAGCCCTCAGTGCGAGCTGTGCAGCTGTTTGGTGAATAATCGCAGGGAACTGCAACTGAACCTGGGTACTGAGATAAGGACCCATTCCCTTTAACATCTCTGCAGTAATCCCATACAGAGGGTCCCCCGGTTGACACAGCTGACCCGGTTCCCCCTGTGCTAACTGCAACCATTCCCTTTCAAACAATAACAATGGGGAAGGAGTTAACAATAAGTGTGCCAAGTTTTGACAGTCAAGTGGACACATTAGTTCTGCCTGGAAAACCCACTGAATTATCTGCCGAGCCGCCTGGGATTGTAAACCATAGTCCATAACCATTTTTCAAGCTTGTTGTAAAAGCTTCCAATCATGCGGCTGCCACAACCCGGTGCCTTGCACAGGGTCGATAATAATAGGGCAGGCCAAGGATGTAGCATGCCAGTGCCCCTCTGTGAAAGCATCATGTATGACGGAGCACCTGTCCCTCCTTGGTGCTGACGGTGTTGTAGCGATGGATAATGAGGGAGCTGGCTCTGGTGGGGCAGATGAGAGAGGAAGCTCCTCCAAATCCGTAATTTTTAAGTTCCCCAATTTCTCTAGCAGTTCTCGGAGCAGCTCCTCCAGTGAAGGTCGATTTTTGCAAGCTGCTGCTGCACCTCTCATTGGTGAAGCATCCCAAGTGGATTTATTGCTGCCTGTCAGAGGCACAGATGCTGGCAGCACAGCTCCAGCAAGATTTTCCGGTGCAGGGGGTGGGGAGGGCAACGCGCACCCCCGGGGTGGGTGCAGGAACCGGTGAAAAGAATCGTGCCAGCCGTGTTCCTGAGGTCTCAGGTTTTGTACTTGGCGCTCTGTGAGCCCCAGGTGTTACTGACAAAGCTTGCACCACCACCATAGCCAGCTGCTGTTCGGTTTTCATACCGCACAGCGCATTAATCACTGTGTGCCAAGTCATACTTAATCTTTATCTAGCTGTCCACTGGAGACGGCTTCATCCCATAAGCAAGCTCCGATGTGCCGCCGCTCATCAGGGCTAAGCATTAGAGGGACTCCCTTCAGAAACCCTCCTTCTGGGCCCAGCGCACCAAGGCTCGGATCTTTTTTACACTGCAAGACACACCTGTCTTGGAGACCATACCGCAGAGAAGCTGCGCGGCCGCTTCCCTCCCCGTGGTGCCGCCGGGCGGGCGGCAGGGCCGTGATCTCCGCGCCCCGCTATGCGCCCTCTCTCCACACGGCGGCGCTCCCCTGGCGGTCCCGCTGCCGCCTCCCGCCGCCCGCAGCACCTCGGGCCCGGATGTTCCGCACCGCGACCCCGCCCGGTGCCTCGGCTCCGCTCCTGGGCTCCCTGCGGCTCTCTCCGCGTCTCGCCGGGTCTCAGCCTGTTCGGGTGCCCTGTGTTGCAGGAAGGACGGCCGGCAACACGGCAGCCACCAGTATGGTCAGATGATGCTCTCTCTTTTTTACCCGAATAGCCTGACTTTTATAGCAAATTTAACAGGGGCGGGTAGTGTCTCACGGAAGATTATCGGTTAAAAGCACTCAGACAACTGCATGAAACAACCCCACCTGCGAGGAAACGACCCCCTTGTGATTAGCAGTCGCGTAGATCCCGTCCTTGAAGCCAGCTGCTGGCAACAATATTTTTTAAATTCCTCATCGGGCGATGTGGGAACGCTGTCATGGGAACTTCTCGTAGTCGTCCTGGCAGCTTGGTTTGCTCAGCTGCAGCAAGCCATGGGATCTTTGCTGTTTCAGAAATCCCCCAACACACGGCCATGCTCACGTAACGCGCTGTGGATCCCATGAGCAGTGTCCCAGCGCACAGACACCCACACCCTGTGGCACGAGCAGCCCCAGGTCCCCTCGCAAGCGGCGCGGAGATGCTTGAACAACGGCAGAACAGCAGCGGGCGAGATGCTGTGACAGCTCAAAAGGAACCGAGAGCATTTTGATGCGATACTCAGGAGTCATTCGTCCCCCAGCAGCCTCCTCTCCCATTCGCACCTCACCCCTGCATTGCAGGACACGGGCAGGAACACGGCAAAGGTCCTTGGCCTCACAGCGGATTTCAGAGGGCTGGGGCTGGTTCCTGCCACTGTCAGGACCGAGGGAAATGCTCTGGTTTGCCCTGCGGATGCTAGATTGAGTTCCAGGGCAAGTGCAGTCATAAAAATAGCTCAGGCTTTACTTCTCCGATCACATTTAATTGGACAAACACTACCAGGCAGCTACGTCGGACGCTTGGAGAGGGAATCCATGCTGCACACCATACCGGCCTTCAACAGGAATTTAGGCAGCTCTGGATCATGCAGAAACATTTTCCCCAAACTGCCCTGTATTTCAACAAAATTAATTGAGCTGTCTTGCTAATGAACATGCAGCTCTATTTAGAGAATGTAAATCAGCTGGCAAGACACCTGCCAAGTCAAGTGTGTTATCCTAATGTAATGGGTGACTCAATACACATTCCTATGCTGGAGATTTAAATAATCCCTTAGAGCACCGCTGAGAGCACCAGAGGCTTTGGCAGACAGAAGAAAACCTACCAAAGAGGATGAACAAGCTGCAGAAACTGGTAAAAACCATCTACTTTACTATTATTGTTGACAGGTTTTATTTTTCCCCAGTTTTTATATGGCTGTGTAAGTACCAACAGGTTACTGTAGAATTATTTGTCCAGCTCATCCCAGTCCTTGGGATAAAGCTGACAGGCTCATGGCTCTCCTGGCAGCTGCATGCCAGGACAGTCGTGCAGAAGGCAGGTGTTATGGAAGGTTTGGGAAGGTAACCCTGTAATACAGCTCGGCTCTGAGCTCAGAAGTGCTTGGTGGCTCCTCAAGGAGCAGCAAACCATCTTCCCTTAGCTCGTAGCCACAAAAAAAGGCTGTGATACCAGACCTGATAGGTGATGCGCTCTACAGTGAAAACAGGGAAATTAGCAGGAGCATTTTATCCTTAAACACTGAGATTAAAAAAGAAGAAATGTGCTGCTGGGGAAGAGGAAACCTCTCTCACTTGGAGAACTGGAGTAAGTGGGAGAAGCAGAGGCAGAATTAGGTGTGCAATCCTTAGCTCTGATTTCAGTAATGAGACAGGGAAGTGATGTAGCCAAGGGAAGTGCGAGCAAGTGAAACGCACCCGCTTCTAACTGGGACAAGGGAGAGCTCAGCCTCTTCTTGCTGCAGGGCTGGAACAGCCTGGCTTCTCCTCTGTCAGGGAGAACATTCTGTCTCAGGCTGCTATGGAAGTCGTTTACAGGGAAAGGCTTTGATGAAAGGAAAAATCTGAGATTATTTGAATTTGCAATTTAAAAAACTCTTGGGACACTAGGCAAAATTTTCCTCTCTTTGGTAGATGGATCTCTGAAAGGAAAACGAGCAGGCAGAGCAGAGGGGGCTTCCCAGAACTGGCTTATCTAAGTTCTTCCCAGGGCCAGTGGAGTCATATTCATGTAGCAAAACAAAATCTAGCCTGGGGTGACCCCGCTGGTGGCGAACAGCCAAGGCTGAGCATGGGCTCCTCATGGCACCCTGCAGAGCTGTCCCACTGGGAGGGGTTTGCACGCAGGGGGCTGGCAGAGACCGTCCTGGCAGGAGGTGTCAGGCTCAGGGCCAAGTGTCCCCAGCAGGCTTAGAGTGGTCTTGAGACATGGGACATCTCATGTACAGGAGGGCGCAGGCACAAACTAGGTGTGAACTGACAAGGACTGGTGGTGGGGCTGCAGCGAGGATGGAGGCACTGAGTGAGGAGGCACGATGCTGCTGACACTCGGCTGTGCTCCTCTACAAAGGCAGTCGGTCCATCTGGGGGCAGTCAGACACAGAAAAGTGTCCAGGCAACCATGGCAAGAATGACTCGAGACTTACAAATGTGACAGAGGAGGAAAAATCAGCAGAAATGTTTAGAAAGTTTCTCTGCAGTGTCCCTGTCAGAGTTAGCCCCAGTGTTGTGATGTGGAAAACCCAGTTGTGCTATAATTTCAGGGCATCCTGCTATGAGGGGGGAAAAATGAAAGTCTTTTGCTCACAAGCCTGGCAGTGAGCTCTCAGTTCCCATACTGTGCCAGCCAGGACAACTTGTCTACACCCTGCAAAAGGCAAGAGACTTCCCCAACACCCTGATCCTGTGATGCTGCATGAAGCAGCTCCATTAAAAGGCAATATAAGCAACGGGCAACACCAGTGGTGGCCTCAGGGAGACACAGAACATGACACAGGATCACCTCTGCCACATATTGCACCCACATCACAACACTGAAAGTGTAGAAAATATTGTGGCTGAATACTCAGCTGTAGCCTGCTAAACACAAGGACCTGTAGGAGCAGCTGTGTGATGAGAAAGTTCAGCAGAAAGACATGGCCTGCTCTGTACAAAATGCAGCATAGAAAGGCGCTCTATTTTAAACTCAAACAAAAGGACAAAGGCTGTATAATTGCAACAAAAAGGTACAAGAAATAGCATGCCACTGCATCAGAAGTGCATCGGGTATAAATAGCCACAAGAAAATCTCTTATACTCCAGGGAAGCTCCATCCAGGCTTAGCTAGAAATGATTCAGGAGTTATTAAGCTTTGGCAATGCTTCTTGAATAATTCATCACATGAGTACAGGTTTTTGTAACAAATTGAGTTAACTGAAGCAATAACGCCAGTCTCTACCAGTATTTACTGTTGTGACACTGACTTTTTGTAAGCATATACGTTAATATTAAATGAAAGACACTCTCAGGCCTTGGCCCCAAAGCGGTCCCAGACTCTTCGGATTGTTAATCCAATGGATTAATAACATCATTTTGCAGTACAGGGAGACATAGATCTTAAAAATCTATTTTTTTCTTTCTGTCTTTGATACCTCCCATTACACAACATCATTTGTAGCCTGCTCTAATCTTCAGTACACACTACCCAAAGTGTGACCAGGCCAAATGTGTGCTGAGCCATTTTGTTCTGTGCAAGAAAGCCATCTGTTTTCTGTCCATCTTCTTCAGCTTCAGAGCAGGATCCTGATCCTGACAGTATGTGCTGCTGGGATTGGAGGCACTTTCCAATACGGTTACAACATCTCCATCATCAATGCTCCAACTTCAGTAAGTACTGCTAGTCCCTGGGGCTCTTCCTGGGCAGACACTTCCTCAGTGTCCTGATGGTGGCATGCCACCAAAAATATGAAGACTGACTGTGCTGAGGGTGAAAATGTGTTGTTTGCTCTGTAAACTTCACAGCTGAGGTACCAAACTTTGCTGTCCTGAGCCACCCTCGTGCAGGATGTAGTGTCAGAAGAATGTATTCAAAAGCCTCATTTCAATTGTTTTAGAAAATCCAATTCTAAAATTCTCCAACCTGCATCCCATAAAACTGAATTTTGCCTTTAAACTCAAAATCAGGCCCATTTTAAATTTATTTTAAATTATCCAAGATAGCTGCACGCAGATATAAACCAAGTACAACTTTGAACAGCTACAGGTTTACACCCTCAGCCCCCTGTTAAAAACACGTCTGAAAACTGGAGGCTGTTTTCAGCCAGAGGTTTAGAGGCACAAGCACGGAATAAGCAGGTACATGAATAAGGAAGCCCTTACACTTCTCAGCATCCTTTCTCTCCGTGTGGTGGTTACACAGCACTGTCCTTCCCTCGCAGTACATCCAGGTGTTCATGAACAAAACCTGGCAGGAGCGCACGGGTGTTCCCCTGGAGGACAACATGATCCTGCTGCTCTGGTCTTTCACCGTCTCTGTGTACCCTCTGGGGGGCCTCGCCGGGGCTGTTGTTGCTGGTCCCATGGCCATCATGTTGGGAAGGTAAGAGGGTGCTGGACTTTACTTTACACTTTGCAACTTTCAGTAGTCCGAGAGAAATTACGACCCCTGTCGCAAGATAGCCACTGCAGTTACAAACCACGAACTGCTGCCCTCCATCACGGAGCAGTCTGCAGTTATCCATGCCACAGCACCCACCTACGCAGTCACCACCGTTTCTGTGCCCAGTTTTGTGTTGTCCTTTCAATCATGAAGTCAGGACAGAACAGGCCAAAGATTTTTCTTCAGAGCAAACTGTGGGAATTGGTAGGAAGGACACAGGAAAAACAGAGTGTGCTTGCAAAGAGCAGCTATTGCATCCCAGCTCCATGTGGCTCCCAGCCCACAGGCTGCCTCTACCTTTCTGACTGAAGTATTTCAGGGGGTATTTGTTAAATCTGCTCATTTTTTATTTTTTTTTTCTCTGTGCTTGTGTTCCTGAAAAACATATGCCTCTCCTCTCCTGTCTTTCAAACCCAGCTCTGTCCCTAGTTCTCTAGAGAAAATCACCATTGGTGTAACCAACATAACCCAGTAGGAGGTTAGATTGTACCTGCTTCCCTCCTGACCCCAAGAATTTCCCTCTGTGTGCTGTCCCTTTGGTGTGCTCCTCTCACATGCTGACGCAGGCACTGCTATGCTTTGGGGTGGGATCGGAGGGCTGTCCCCCACAGCCACTTTTTCCATGGTTGTGAAGACCTGGAAGGGACGTGGCTTTCTTATCCAATGAAAAGTTTCACCTTGTACTACTTAGCAATAAAATCATTCTCTTCATGAGTAAGAGAAAGATTCCTAAGAGTAGGTAGGGCAGCCCGCTGGGACTGGAGAGAATTGCTGGCTACTACAGGTCAGGAGAACTTCCTTTTTTTCCTGGTTTTGGACAGAAATTCCACCTGTGACACTTGAAAATATTGAAAAATTGAAATATTCTTCCCCATTCAAATGGGGAGCGCAGGAGCAGTGAGCCTGGGTGACGACCCCAGGGGGCCTTCCCTGTGCCTAAACCCAGCCCTGCAGGGACACCCTGTGGTCGTGGTGGTAGTCAGCAATGGCCCTACTTGTGTGAGCCGTGCAGATTTTCTGTTAATGCAGATTCCTGTTTTGCTAACAACACCCCAAAGTGCTGACCTGTGCATCTGAGCTCACAACCGTGTCTCTTCTCTCTGAAGGAAGATGTCCCTGCTGGTTAACAACGTCTTTGTGCTCATTGCTGCCATCTTGTCAGGATTCAGCCAAATGGCCAAATCCTTTGAAATGATTATGGTCAGCAGATTCTTCACTGGCATGAATGCAGGTATGGCAACGTGAGAAATATAGCAGAACAAACATGGTAACAAGTATCAATTAGAGAAACTCAAATGGGAATGACCCAAGGCATTAAAATAATTCAACTTCTAGTATCTTGTGCAGTCTGCATGCTGGGAGGGAAGCCCTGGCAGAAACGGAGCGAAAATCAATCCCTCTCTGCTTGTAAGCAGGTTATCGGTCATGTCCCACGGTACATTTTTTATAGAAGTTCTTCCCAGAGAATAATGATTGACACAGGTGACTTAAAATGTGACCTTACCCCCAGAATGGGGTCTAGAATGGAACATCGTTTGTAACCTCAGATTTGGTGCTGAGAAGACCATAGGACTGAGGCCCAGGCACGTTTCAGTTTCATCCACTACTACTTATTAGTATGCAAATGTGTGTTTAGCAGCTTATGCAGTAAGAGGAAAATTAAAGGTTTGGGTGAATAATAAGCACTGGTAGATCAGTCATCACATGGCCTGTAGCAGAAGGGTCCAGCTGGCAACCTGGAGAGGTGGCTGACGGCGCTTGTCCTTGTCTCCTCTGTCTCCAAGCTGAGGCCAGCATTTGTCTGCCCTGCCCAGGTGTAAGCATGAACGTTCAGCCCATGTACCTGGCAGAAAGTGCCCCAAAGAAGCTCCGAGGAGCTGTGGCCTTGACCTCCGCATCCTTTACAGCCCTGGGGTTGGTGCTGGGGCAGGTTGTCGGACTCAGGTAATGTAGAGCTAGAAGCCCAGTTTTTACTTATTAAATCTTTCTTCTCTTTCTTCTTTTTTTTTTTTTTTTTTTTTTTTTTTTCCCTTTTTGCTTTACTCCCCCTCTCTTTTCTTTCTTTTCCAGTGCCCACATGCCACAGAGGATGCTGGACTCTGTTGTAGATTTTACTGAGCAATTATGTTTTATTTTATTTTTCTCCAGAGAGCTCCTCGGAGGGGAGGAGAGCTGGCCGTTCCTTTTAGCTAGCAATGCAGTGCCTGCCCTGATCCAGCTCATGGCTCTGCCTTGGTTTCCTGAAAGTCCCAGATACCTCTTGATTGACCGTGGAGATAGAGAATCCTGTGTTTCTGGTGAGTTTAGGGTTACTGCCAGCCTCCTGCTGAGCGCCCGAGATCTGCTGACTGAGCAGATGCACAGTAAGAAGGCTCAAATCACAGTAAGAAGGTTCAAATCCTGCTTTTGTACACAGACTTAGGCTGTGGCCTCTTGAGAACAGTGCCATGACTTACATGTGAGCAGTATCAAGTTCCCTTTCTGAGCACTTCTTCTTCCAAGCCAAGGAACCTTCTATAATCTCAAAAATGTTTGATCTGTTAAGATAATTGAAAGGCATCTTCCTACAAAGGATTTTTTTTTTTGATACAAAGGTAGGGTTAAAAGGTGGAACTTGAGTTCACAGCAGGGTATATGTTTTGCAACCTTGAAGTGAAATAAATGCTGCCTGGGGAGCTCATGACCAAATCTGCAGCAAATTCATATTAAGGGATTTGCTTAGATTTGTAGCATACAAATCCCCATATACAGAGCAGCTGGAATTAGTTTCCAGGAAACATGTACCAAGAAGATCTTAATTGCCTGCATTTCCCAGGGAAGTCAAGTGAGATATGAGCCTGAGGCATGGCTGCCGAAATGGCACTGTTTGGAAATATTTTCTTGTCAAACAACGGGGATTTGCAGTCCCTTTCCCCCAGTCCTTCAAGGGGCTGCACGGCAGCTTGCCACCTCTGTGGAGGCAGCACCATGATCACAGCTCTGTTCTGCAGCTTCCCGCAGCCATCACCTCCTGCTCAACCCTTCAGCCTGCAGATACAGGCGATCTGAAGGGAAAGCCCAGGGGATGAGAGGTTCTCTTGTCCTTGCAGCCCTGCAGAAGCTCAGAGGCAACAGCGACCTGGGAGCGGAGCTGGAAGAGATGCTGGCTGAACAGGCCGCTGCTAAAGGTCAGAGGGCGAAGAAGCCTTGGGAGCTGTTCCAAAACCCAGCTGTGAGGTGGCAGCTGGTGAGCATCATCGTGCTGAGCAGCGCCATGCAGCTCTGTGGGAACGATTCGGTAAGCAGCCTGGCAGCCGCAGCGCTAGTGTGAGCCACATGTACGAGGTGTTGGGTTTAATGTGCCTCCTGCAGGACGAGAAGGAATAGTGCTCTGCTCTGCCTGTGGAGATCTTCCTGCTGAAAGACATGGACAGAGTAGTGAAAAGTTGAATTTGAGCATAAAAAGGGTGGCATAAAAAGGTAGCTGGGTACAGACGCTAGGTCTGTGTTACAATGCCCATTCACTATGCAGGAAAAAACCCTTTGGCATCCAGCCCTGGATGAAATGGGGAAAGCTAAATGGAAATGCCAATAAACCATGGAAAACAAGATAAAATCTATGTACAACCGCAGCCTTCTGAGAGCTGAGGAAACAGCCTTCCTTTGCTGATGAGGGCCTTCTCTTCCTATAAGTGCTTCCTCTCACATCTAGTAATGGGCCATTGTAAAGACCTCTTGTTCCAGGGAGCAGCCTGGATTTAGCAGTCTGACTTCCAGTTGCTCTGCACTGTGAAGGTCACGTGGGTGTTTGCTTTAGAGACCACTTGCTTTGAAAGGCTTTGTCATCAACATCAGGGTTCAAATCTCAGATGCTTAATTCCCAAAGAACACCTCTGCACTATGGCGAGCTTCAGAGGGATGTTGTCAAAATTGCCTGTGAGACGCAGCACCTTAGTGGGGCTCTGCGTGGTTCTTCAGGAAAAAACAATGGGATGCATCTTCAGACACCTTCCCTTACTGCTCTCTCCTCTGTTCTCTTCCCAGATGTATTTCTATGCAGCCTACGTGTTCCAGGAGGCTGGAATTCCTCAGGATAAAATCCCGTATGTTGTCATCGGCACGGGGAGCTGTGAACTGATCACATCCATTACCTGTGTGAGACTCTTACTGCAGTGCTGACATGCAGGCCATGCTGACAGGGAGGAGCCCGTTAATTACAAACTTCAGATTTACATCGCCTCGCATCCCAGGGAAGCACTTTGCAGCACAGCAGTCAGGCAGTGCTCAGCTTTCATGCCCAGAGGGGTTAACGGGGCAGTACAGTATGTCTGAAAGCTGTCTGGGAGGGTCTAAATGGAAGCTGTGCTTATGATCCATGCTCATTGTCATTTTCGTATATCCTCAGCCCCTGTGGTTGAACATCTGTGATTACAACCAGAGCCACTATTTATCCAGACAACTGTGGATGCAACCTCAGAGGCTGAGGAGGAGAACAGCAGCAGAGGAGTCCATAGCAAAGTGCTTTTCCTCTTCTTTTTGGCCACTCCATTCAGTTTTCTCTCCTGCAGCAGAGGCCAGTATTCCTGCCACAAGCTGTGACTAGCAGGCTGTGCCCTGCAATCTGTCCTCAGTTTATCTGGGGGACACTGAAGCCTCCAGACCCTGGCAGTTTGTGATAAGAAGTTACCACCCTGACCCATGCACCTCAGCCGGGCCAGTGACACACTGGGCCCAGCCATCCTGGATTTTTAATCCTTCTCTCTACAATATACATCAAGAATGAGAAACAAACTTAACGTGATAGAGAAATAAATCTTCTAGCCACTTAGCTTGCTATTTCTCAGCTCCAAATATCCTTAAAGCTTTATATTAAATATCTATGTATATATATGTTTTGCTGCATGTCACTACAGATAGTGGCAGGGTTTAGGTGCAGCTGGGACATTCTCATCTTGCCTGAAAACACATCATGCCTGGCTCCTGCCAGCAGACCCCTTCCTCTGAAAGACCATTCTTTTTCTGCTAAGAAGTGGGCAGTATCCTTGAATCAGCTGTAAAGCAATACAGAAACAGAGAAATGAAATGGGGCAGAAGGGGACAGGCAGGAATCTGTAAACAGATGCTAAATGTGTTGCTTTATTTCACTGTTACGTTGTGCAGAACATGATCATAGACTATGCTGGTCGGAGGCCGCTGCTGCTGGGGGGCTATATCTTCATGGCAGGATGGGCCGTGGTCTTCATGGTTGCCCTAAGCCAGCAGGTGACAAACTTCACTTCATTATTTAAGGGGAACAGAGCTGGGCTTCACCTTTTGTGTGACTGGGGTGGTTAGAGTTGGCAAATAACAGTAAGTGTCCTCGTGTCCTTACTGGTTTTGTGTTGTTCCCTGCGACTGGAGACTCGGATCAGCTGGATGCCCTATCTCAGCATGGCCTGCATTTTCGCCTACATCCTGAGCTTTGGAATTGGACCAGGTCAGTTCTCTGAGTGTTTGCACTGAAACGTTTGGGTACTGCAGACTTTTAGTGATGTGTGCAAGCAGCAGATGCCTGGAAACACAATTTCCGTGTCTGTTAGCCTACTAACACTTATTTTCTTGGCAGACCATGTTACTTTCTGTGCCTGGGGACAGGGTACACGGGTTATGTGTGTGTGTTTGCTCAGTATGAGTAGATGTGAGGCTCTGTTTGCTGACATGAATTTGAAGGAAGGGCAGGTAAGAAAAGAACCAAGCTGCCAGTGTCACATACCACATGGCTGGGAAGTAATTTCTTGTCCCGGTCCCTACAGTGTCATAGGGTTGAATTAATTATAAGCTGTTCTCACAGATCCTGGTGAGAATAATGTGGATTACAAAACCTTTCCCAGCAGTTCATTCTAACATGAGAGAGTCTGAATAATTATCCAGCCCTTAATATTTAACCCAAAACTTCCCCACTGCAGTTTATCTCTATTACCACTTGTTCTGGCACTGTTGACGAGTGAGAATAATTTACTGAATAATAATCTACTACTGTTCTCATAAACTTCGTGTTGTTTTTGCTTGTTAGTATGTGTTCTCCTGTTTTTGGTCAACAGTATTACGTACAGTGTTTTTAACTTTCCTGCCATTTCTTTTTCCAGCTGGTGTAACAGGAGTTCTGCCCACCGAGCTTTTTGACCAGATGTCCCGGCCAGCTGCCTACGTGATCTGCGGCTCCCTGCTCTGGTTCAACCTCTTTCTGGTCGGAACAGCCTTCCCGTTCATTGTGGTGAGTTCCCACAGCGATGCCATCCCCTGTGGCTTTTTGGTCTTCTGTACAAGGCAGAGGCTCTCTATTGACCATGAGATGAGACAGGGCCTGGAATATCACAAGCTGCAGACACGCAGCAAGCCAGCACTGCCATGAAGGTTACCTTTATCAGGGAAGCAATCAGAACTCCTTTAAGCTAAACTTCCCTTGTGTTCCCTAAGGTGATTTCTGATGTGAGGCTGGACACGGATTAATTTGGGGCACGGATTTTCTATATCCTGCTCTCTCCTCAGCTGGGAATGGCTGGGACTAGAGATGTGATCTAACTCCCCCTGCCAGGCCCTGGCACCATTCCCTAATGTGGTTCCTGAAGTGAAAGGGAGCAGAAATCCTTGATATGCATGCAGTCCTGCCTCATTTCCTACTGTGGGTCCCCATTCTGTACAATTATGTAGAGACAGAAAGACAGAAAAAGACATTTTGAGATACTCTTTCTGCTGTGTCAAATCTCCCAAACTGTGGTGGGGAGCTGTTGCACCT